>NC_057814.1:422423986-422629920 GCF_018294505.1 Triticum aestivum | reverse complement strand
GGGTGTCTCCCGTGCGGCCCGGCACTGTAGCCACGCCAGCTACGACGTCATCCACGACCCACTCCTGAACGGCCCAAGGACTGCGGGCCCCTTCAGTCAGAGAGAGGCGTGAAGGCGGCCCGGCTCTTCCTAGTCGGCCAAGAGTATAGCCGGCCTCCAGAAGCCGGCCACTCCCGTCCTCGAAGCAGGAGCCCCATTAAGGAGACAAGACGGGGTGAGGCTACAGTGATAGCCCCCGAGGCGGCCCACTGTAGCCATGCTCACCCCGACAAAGCCCTCATCATCAGAGGCGCGGCTACAGTAAGCAGCCGCCGACAAAACCCTAGGCGGTGGGGCCGGCCTGTCGACCAGGTAGCCGGCAGCCAGCGGGACCCACCAGCCAACAGGACCCAGCAGCCGACGGAGAAGCCGGCGAGCGTAGACACTGACGGCTGGGACCAGGTCCCAGTCGGATTACCATTGTACCCCCGGGGGGTAGGCCTATATAAACCCCCCGGAGCACCCATGCAAAGGGTTCGCACCCCTGCATGTTTGGCTTCCAAACATAGCACACACATACACACCATAGATAGAGAGAAGCAAGAGCTAGCCCTGTTCTTCTTCTCCCTTGATCCCAACAGCTCTAGGAGCGATTGTAGCTACCCCTTATCGATCTATTGATCATGCGGAGACCCCGCAGAGCAGGACTAGGGGTGTTATCTCCTCGGAGAGCCCCGAACCTGGGTAAGATTCGCCGACGTGCATGTCTTCGCCTCATCCCGTTTCCAGGCACCGGCGACGTTTTATTGGCTCCCACAATGATAAGCCATCCTTTGGCATATGTCGCACCAACCACCCGACAATTACTTTCTCTACCATTGCATAGTGGGGTCCTGTTCTCCAATATTCTGTTTGCATACTACAAGAGAAACAAGCAGACACATCACAGGTTTAGCTTGTAGTATACGAAACTCATTTTGGTAAACCGGTTTAGTAGTAAGGTGGACAGGATAACAACATGAAAGAAACATATATCTATGTACTATGGTCACTGTATTGTCCATATCATTCTCGTTTATGTTCCCTAATCAAGATAGAGACACAGTTCAACTCATATATTTTTAAGACACAGCAGCATAGACAGAATATAAGTGTGAGAAACTACACAGCATTGGCAGCACTTGTAATGTGCATCACATGAGAACATAACTGTTTATACAACTTAAACTAAAATCAACTTAGAGCAAGAAGTTAGAACAGCAATCCAGTTAAAGAAATAGGTTTAAAACATACCTGTTGCGCCATTGGAGTTTCAATTGGATCCTTCAAATTCGAAAGTAGTTGGTATGAGTAAATACAGTGATGCAACAGCAAAGGAGTATGGACCATAGCTACGGAATCTGTCCTGAGAACAGTTGCTCTTCTGCTTTGAACGTGGAGTTTGGGTTAGCTGTGGTGGTCTTCGTGCTTTGGGCACTGCAGTAGCTTTACAAACTGCTCGTGTGGGGGTACTATGTGGTGGACATGGTGCTTTGTCAACTATAAGTGGGTTACTATCCGCTGGGGTTGCGGTTAGATGGGTTGTAGCTGGTTCTCTGCCCAACGGTGTAAGTGTGCAATCTGGAAGAGTCTCGATTATGTGTGGTGGGGCTAGTTTGTGGGCCAGTACAACCATGGTTCTATCCGCATCGACGGGTAGCATTGTCTTTTGTGAAGAACGGGTTTTTGCTTCCTTAGATACTGCCACCACCCCCTCCAATTCACATGGCTGATAGACAAGAAAAGAAAATTGAACGTACAGACATTGTATGATAGACAAATGTGGTAATTCACATATATGTTGTCTAACCAAACAGGACAACATGACACAATTTCACATATATGATACCTAACTAAACAGGATAGCATGACACAGTTTCAGATATATGATGGATAACTTAACATGATATAATGGCATATTCAACATATGATGAGTACCTAAACAGGATGACATGACAAAACTATATGATGTCTTTCTAAAATAGGTTGGGATGAAATAATTCACATACATGTTGTCTGAGTATACAGGATGGCATGATATAATTGACATAATTGATTCATATACTAAGCAGCTGGCACTCGCATGTATGATCTCTAACCTAACAGATAGAATTCAATATTGTGCATATGATGTCTAAACTAAGCAATGCAAGACACCATATGCATCATATGAGAAATATAAACATTGCAACTTAGAGCATACACCTCAGGTAGGATATAGGATTGGTCATCTGTCCCTGAATCCTCCTCTGAGGAGCTCCCTGTAACCATCGAGATATATGCTTCAACAGGTACCATTGCCTGCTCTGAAGACCTTGTTTTCACTCCAGATTTTTCCATAACCGGCTCAAATGGCTGATACACATGAAGAGTAGTTCAATATACACATATTGTCGACAAATGGAATACGTAATGAAAAAAGATGGCATGAGATAATTCACATATATGATGCCTGGCTCCATGGTGGTGCATAATTCACATATATGATAACTGGCTGAAAAACATGGCATTGCATAATTCACATATCTGATATAGAAAGCAAACAGGAGGCATTCACACAAAGCATGTCTAATCTAAGCAGATGGCATGGCAATGCAAGACACCATATGCATGATATGAGCAATATAACCCAGCCAAGTTAGAGCATGCACCTCGGGGGGGGGGGGATACGACTGGTCATCTCTCTCTGAATCCTCCTCTGAGGAGCTATCTGTAACCAGCAAGAAATTTGCATCGACAGGTAGCAATGACTGCTCAGAAGACCTTGTTTTCACTCCAGATTTTCCCATGACCGACTCAAATGGCTGATGCACAGGAAGAGTAGATGAATGTATAAACATTGTTGACAAATGGAATACATTATGGAAAAAAATTTGGCACAATACAATTCACATATACGATGACTGGCTAAATAGGATGGCATTGCATGATTCACGTATATGATGCCTGGCTAAAGAAGATGGCATTGCATAATTCCCATATACTCCCTCCGTTCCTAAATATTTGTCTTTTTAGAGATTTCAAATGGACTACCACATACGGATGTATATAGACATATTTTAGAGTGTAGATTCACTCATTTAGTTCCGTATGTAGTCACTTGTTGAAATCTCTAAAAAGACAAATATTTAGGAATGGTGGGAGTATGATATAGAAACCAAATAGGTGGCATTCACACAAAGCAAATCTAAACTAAGCTGATGACATATAAGATGTATAATGTAAGCAATGCAAGGCGCCATATGCATGATATGACCAACATCAGCATGCCAGGTTAGAGCAAACACCTCAGGTGGTAAACAGGCATGGTCAGCTCCTTCTGAATCTCCATCTAAACAGTTATCTTCCTCTGGAATACAATCTGGAAATGCAGGAGGGGGGCACTTCGCCCACCATGGAGAGGCGTCTGCATGACATTATATTTGCACGCAACGGTCTTCTCTTTTTCTCTACATGTTCAGTACGATTGTGTACAATATCTGACATGCATAATAAAAAAATTGTTAGATTTTGTAAGGCCTAAGGAGTGCATGCAAAAATCAAGACTGATGGTACCAAACGAGTGGATGGATCCAAAACTAATGATAGCAGGTAGATTATAGCTTCAGTTTAAAAAGATAGACAATGGATCATCTATTGTTTGTTGCCCACCCAACATGAACCACATAGAAGACCCCAGATGAACCAGATAGTAGACAGATACTATTCGTTGTTGGCTCGATATGAGACCCATGGGCAATTCAAAACTCAAGATTAAACGATAAAGTAGCAGGTAATAATAACCGATGTATAACGTAAGCAAACACGAAAGACTGCGACCTCTCTTCCGGAACTGTGTAGTCCTCAGGTTCATCTGCTTAGTCGATGATGGTAATGCAGTTGGCGTGGCTGCCGGCAACGGGGAAGATGATTTGAGGCGGCGAAAGGAAGTCTGCAGGGGGGATCTCTGCTGCAGTGAACGCTTCTGTCGATGGTGCACCTCAGGTGGGGTGGATGACGGCACGGCAGGAGCAGGACATAACACACAAAGTTTTCTTTGACGCCTATCTGAAAATGAAGTAAATCTGTAAGGGCTCCTTAGAATTGAAGGATTCTATAAACGCAGGGACAGGAAAAACACAGGAATAGGATAGGAATGCACGTGCAAAACAGAGCATTTGCAAACATAGGATTTCAGTCAACCTGGGTGTTTGGCTCACATGAATTGGAAGAACAGAGGAATGGAGAAACAAAGTGATGCGACGAGTGTACAACCTCTTTGGCATAGCCTTGTGGACCTTAGCATCATTGGGTTGGACGTGGAGGATGGTGACGATGCTGGTGTGACTGTCGGAGGCGGGAAGAAGATCCGAGGCCTCTGGAAACGGCGCCGAGGGTACTGCTCCGCTGTGATGGACGGTTCCGTCGTTGGAGCAGCTCCGCTAAGGTGTACGGCGACGAGGCTGAAGCATGACAAGACAGGCAACGTTAATCTGAAGTGGGACCCTAATATCATCTGCAATAGATGATGTAAAATACATCACCAAAAAGTGCTAGATGTAAAACGCATCACCCGCGCCACGACCGCTCCGACAGATGCTGTAAGTACTGTTCACTCTGAACTTAACTGAAGAAAATGAACTTCACAGTCGAAACTGAATTTTACTGTCGAAACTGATTGAACTAGTAACAGAGCATTGCAATAGATGTTTAGGGCGTTCGAGCACTAGTAGCAGAGAAGCAGTGATCTAAATCAGCAGACACTCGAGCAGGGAACGCACTAGCAGAGAGCAAGTCGTGCAGTAGCACCGCGAGCGAGTGCTAAAGCAGCAACTCCTGTAGCTGCCAAAGGTCGTGCAGCAGCAGCAGCAGCAGCGCAAGCGAGAGAAAGAGCAGAGCAGCAGCACGAACGAAAGCAGGAGCAGTGCAGCAGCGCGACCGACAGCAAGAACAGAGCCGCAGCGCGAGCGAGAGCCGGAGCAGCTGCAGCTAGTGCCGTTGTGGAAGTCGCCGCCGAGGAAGCAACGACATGGGGGAGAGACGCCGTGGATGATCTGGCCGGCGATGGCGCCGTCGATGGAGACATGCCATGTCTGCTCGGTATCGAGCACCAGCAGCCCCGTGAGATCGAATAAAAGATAAAATGCAGCGGTGAGTGCAGAACCTCCTTGGTGGCGCCGAGTTGGCCTCGGCTTCATCGGAGGAATTGGTGAGGGTGCTGCGGTTCCGGTGGGGCAGGTCAAGACGACACTGTGGGGATTGAGGTGGCGCGATAGATGAGGCGAACGTCGGGGCAGCTCCTTGGAGGTGGAGGACGGGGCGGCTGATCCGGCGGGACGACGAGATCGACAACGGATCCTCATCCGGTGCAGTGGATGAGGGACGGCGAGCTGTTGCGGTGGACGACGTAGTCGGGGAAGTGTCTCCGGCTGGGCGGCGGTCGGGAGGCCGACGGAGGAGCGTGGGGTTTCGTGGGTTTTGGCGGTCTCGGTGTACGAATGGGGGGCGAAGGGGGAGGGGGAGCCAAGCTTAGGGACGCGCTTGTCCAAAATGTAGGGTAAGTTACCAGCGTACCCCCACCGGTTTTGACACCGCGATGTGGAGCTTCATTTCCAGCTGAGGGGTAGAAGGGGGATTTCGCGTGTCTGGGCTGCGGGAGCGATTTCGGATGAGGAGGGAGTTCTCGCGCGCGTCCAAATTTCGGGATAACAAGGCGCGGCGCGGGTTGAAGAAGCGGGAGTTTCAAAGCAGGTGAGACAAAAGGTACTCGAGCTTGAAAATTTCAGGATAACAAGGTGCGGATTCCTTGTTCGACAGAACAAACTTAACGTGTAAAAAAAAATTCATACAAGACACAAGAGAGTCATGTCTCCTTTTACTATATTGCTATAGATGCCATTGAAAAAACTACAAGAAAAATGTAAAAAAATCGCGAGAACAAGATTACCCTGCACAGTACCAAATTGATTCGCACTTCCCTCAACAACAACAAAAAACAAATCAATTCCCACCAAAGAAAGAGTAATGTCCCTTTTTATATGATTACAGATGCCATGATCTCGAATTTCAATATTTGAATCCACGTTATGTTGAATTCGAATATATCGTTAGGTGACCTTGCGGTTTATAATTGATGTAGTCGTACATTTTGGTCTTCCATCATATATGAACATTTTACTCCACCATGTGAACATATATATTGTCGTCTACCATATGGACTAAATTTGAATCAATTTTCCTTATTTGAATATGATTGTTGTCAAGTTATACAATAATTTAAATATTATCTTGATAACAAAAAACATACATATAGCAGTAATCATATTTCACTATGAACTACATGTACCATACGCTCTCCAATTCAAATATTTGTATCCATTTTATGTTGAATTCAAATCATAGTACATTATTGGTCTAGGTAGCGAGATGTTTTGGATAATCTAAACCCTGTTTTCATACGTATAATTTTTGGCTGAATTGGGACAAGTTTTGGTATAAGCCTCTTGCAAAACCGGAGATTCTCTCAACAAGCCTCGTGGTTCCGAGAGGGAACGTGTCACCTTTGTGTGCGAAACGATATACGCTGCCTCCCCCCTGATTTTATTTACAGAGGCAACATAGAACTATATGAGTGCCTTGTTAAATTTTGGAATTATTTCAGGTTCATTTGGCCTTTTTATACATTAATTGAGTTTCTGGACTTTTAATGTGCATAATCTAAATATGGATTGCATGCACATGCTCCGGTGCACCAAAGTGGGTTGAAAAATCACATGTGTGTCCTTGGTTGAATTTCTAGGTCCCATGGAAGAAATGAGAATGAAATTCAAACATCTGGGCGTCATGACTCGGCCGAGAACATCGAGAAACTTTGATTTTAAATTCATGTAAATCAAAAACTCGCCTGGAAATCATGAAACTTGGCATGGTGTCATGTCATGGCACTAACATGTTGTGGTAAAATATTGGGCCGATTTGGAAGCTCGTGGTTCTAAGAGGGAACGTGCCACCTTTGAGTGTGAAACAATATACGCTGCCCCCCTTGAGTTTCTTAACAAAGGCAACATAGAACTAAATTAGTGCCTTGTTAAATTTTGGAATCATTCCGGGTTCGTTTGTCGTTTTTAATACATTAATTGAGTTTCTGGTCATTTAATGTGCATAAGTCAAATTTGAACTACAAGCACATGCTCTCGTGCACCAAAGTTGGTTGAAAAATCACATTTGTGTCCTTGGGTGAATTTCTAGGTCCCATGTAAGAAATGAGAATAAAATTAAAACATCTGGGCATCATGGCTCGGCCGAGAACATCGAGAAACTTGGTTTTAAAATTCTTGTAAATCCAAAACATGTCTGAAAATCATGAAACTTGGCATGGATGTCATGTCATGGTACTACCATGTTGTGGTAAAAAATTGGCCGAATAGGAACAGATTTTGGTATAAGCTTCTTGCAAACCGAAGCTTCTCTCAAGAAGGCTCGTGGTTCTGAGAGGGAACGTGCCACCTTTGAGTGCGAAACGATATACGTTGTCCCCCTTGAGTTTATTTACGAAGGCAACATAGAACTACATGAGTGCCCTGTTAAATTTTGGAATTATTCCGGCTTCGTTTGGCCTTATTTACACATTAATTGAGTTTTTGGTCATTTAATGTGCATAATTCAAATTTGAACTACAAGCACATGCTCCCGTGCACCAAAGTTGGTTGAAAAATCACATTTGTGTCCTCGGATGAATTTCTACTCCCTCCTTCCATCTATATAGGTCCTAATGCATTTTTTGAGGCTAACTTTGACCAAACGTTAGAGCAATAATATATGACATGCAACTTACACAAAGCATACCTTCAAATTTGTATGTCAAAGGAGCTTCCAATAATATAATTTTCATAGTATACATCTCATGTGCTATTAATCTTGCCAATAGTCAAAGGCTGTCTTGAAAAACACATTAGGCCCTATATATATGGAAGGAGGGAGTAGGTCCCATGCAAAAAATGAGAATAAAATTCAAACATCTGGGCATCGTGGCTCGGTCGAGAACATTGAGAAACTTGGTTTTAAAATCATGAAACTTGGCATGGTGTCATGTGATGGTAGTACCATGCCGTGGTAAACAAAATTGGCCAAATAGGAACAAATTTTGGCATAAGCTTCTTGCAAATCAGAGATTCTCTCAAGAAGGCTCGTGGTTCTGGGAGGGAACGTGTCACCTTTGTGTGCATAATTCAAATTTGAAATACAAGCACATGTTCCGGTGCACGAAAGTTGGTTGAAAAATCACATGTGTGTCCTCGGGTAAATTTCTAGGTTCCATGCAAGAAATGGGAATGAAATTCAAAATTCTGGGCGTCGTGGCTGGGTTGGAAACATTGAGAAACTTAGTTTTTTAATTCCTGTAAATCCAAAACACGCATGAAAATAATGAAACTTGGCTTGGTGCCATGACATGGCACCAACATGCTGTGGTAAATTTGCAGTCCGATTTGCGAAGGCGCACACATTAACAATCAACAAAGTCATTTTGGAACAAGTGCTGTCACGTTACAATCGGAAACACAAGTCTTATTGAAACCGTGGGCGTTCTACTTAATAGTACCATTTACGTGCCGCCACGCGTACCCATTTTTTATTAGCTAGGAGGCGCCGTGGAGGGTAGCTATTTGAGTACGAGAGGCGTGCGATCAGACCCCTGCGCGTGCTTATCGGGAGGAGAGCCCTTTGACCTCCATCTGCCATCCACCTCTCTCCCAAGGTCTCCATTAATGGCGCCCGAGCCTCTGTTTAATGGCGTGGCTATGTCTCACTCGACTGAGATTTAAGAGAGAAAAAAGAAAATCTGAAAGCACGGATCTTGATGTAAGAACCGACGGACCTATATAGCATCTACTGCGACTTATAGCAAGACTGATGAATATATAAGGACGATTAAATTTTTTTTGATCAAAGAAGGGCTTGCCCCTTCCGATTTTCATTACTGAAAACCACCACAATTCACAAGAAGTTCAGCACAACTCCAGCCTAACACGAAGGACTAAAAGCTACCAGATTGAAATCGCAACATCCCAAGAGGCCAACAAAGGCCAAACATCCGCGCTAGAACCCAACATTTCACAACCGACGACACAATCCACATCCTAAACCGATTATTACATCAAAAGAAACCAGGAAACTGAAGGAAGCCCAGCAGCAACTAGAAGAACAGCAACGCCAGGGTCGCCACAGCAAGAGTTTTCTTCATTCCAGCCTCGCAACATTGATCTTCCACAGAAAGATAAGGACGGTTAATTGTCTTACATAATTAGAAAGATAATTAAAAAAGCCACATGCGGCTACGCCCGAAATACACAAGGGCAAAAGAAGAAGGAAGACAAGGATCTGGCTCGCTGATCTCTACTTTCTTGATGCGTTGCTGCAGGCCGCGGGAACTAGTCTCCGCGGCGAGCGGCAATGAGCTCTTTCATGTCCTCAAGACGCTGCTTGAGAACATCCACGGATTCCTCCACCAGCCTTTGGCGCTCGTTGCGGAGCATGTCATGCTCGTCCATAAGTTTCTTGACGATGATGCCGGTCCTCTTCAACAAGGCACTGGTCTCCTCCTGCTGGTCTGCACTTCGGACGATCTTCTCCCTCAGCAGGTCGCGCTCGGCCCGGAGCCTCTCATTGCCCTCCCTTACTTGCGGTATGACGCCGGTAGCCTGTTCAAACGAGGCTTTCATGTCGTCCTGCAACCTCGCCCAGCCGGAGATCTGATCCATCTGGCTATGGACGATCGCTTGCATGCGCCTGTAACAGTCGTCGCCACCCCGCGAGAAATTTTCCCAGGCCGCCGCGGCGCGGCAGGACATCTCTGCTGCATTCGTGGTGCGGCGGGACATCTCTACTGCTTCCGTGGCGTGGCCGGACCAGTCTGCTGCATCGACGGCGCGGCGGGACCTCCGTGCTGCTTCAGCAGCGCGGCGGGACCTCTGTGTTGCTACTTTCGCGCGGCGGGACATGTCGGCTGCTCTCGCAGCGAGGCGGGACATCTCTCGTGCTTCCGCTTCCATGCTCGCCTCTCCCTGGTGGCAATCTCTCGACCCAGAACTCACGCTGGCCATGGCAAACGCAAGGGAAGGATGCTGAATGACTTGTTTGTTTTTGTGGATGAGGAGTTGAGGACGAATGTGCAGTCATCTTGGCATACTAGTATTTATAACCGAGTATTAATACGCTCCTAAGTGGGAAACCGTTTAGGTTGTGATCGGTGTGAACAGGTTTGCAATTCAATATAGCGTGGTACTAATACGCTCCTAAGTGGGAAACCGTTTTAGGTTGTGATCGGTGTGAACAGGTTTGCAATTCAATATAGCATGGAGTAATTTGGAATGTGACGAGACACAAGCTCAAAATTTATTGAAGGTTCTAGTTTCGAAGTGCGGCACTATTCCCGGATGGAGTACTTCTTTTTCTACTCCCTCCTTTCCGGTTTTATAGGGCTTATCTCAAAATTTTAGTTTTTCCATTTTATAAGGCTCAATTTGGTTGTTCCCCAACACATGTTCAGATTCCAAGGTGCATTAAATCATTGCATGCAAGTATTAAGGGAAAATTGACCAATGCATGTACTTTATGCATGCATGCATTGCAATTAATGCATTGATAAACATAATTTTTTGAGAAAAAACAAGAGCATTAATTAGGTGCTTTTGCAAACTACAAAAAATATTCCACCACTCACCATCTTGGTTGGTGAGATTTTTGAATTAAGCCCTATAAACCGGAAAGGAGGGTGTACTGCTGTGTACGTGCAATAACTGGCACCGTCGTATACATATCTTACGGTTAATGGGGCGTTCGACAGGAATAGCCGCGTGGCGAGCTCTAGGCTAGTCTTTTTTTCAGACGCATTAAACCTATCTCTCGGGACTTATCGCACGCACCATCGTGCCACCCACAAAAACTTGTACTCTAAGTTTAGTAGTACGTTATACAGGAAGAGAAGAGGTGCACGCACGCACTCGTCCTCTCACACACGCGACTGTTTTTTCTCGAAAAGCAGGATGATGACCCCCGGCCTCTGCATCTGGGAGTCACACACGCATCCGTAGCTACGAATTGTAGTGTTCTCAACCATCCGATTGGCTCTATCATGGATGTACCTATATACTAAAACATGTCTAGATACATCTATATTTTGACAAACGGAAGGCATGTATTGTGGAACAGAGGGAGTGCTTGTCATCAAAATGGATAAAAAGGGACGTATCTAGAACTAAAATACGTCTACATACATCTCCTTTTATCCATTTTGATGACAAGTAGTACTTCTTACCCAAAGGAACTTTATATCCAACAGACACAAAATATCCGTTCGACTGTTGGAAATTACTGATCTGATGTCAAAGTAATTGCTGCATCGCCACCAAAACCCACCATTTCTTAAGCTAAAGTAGACCAAGGTAATCCCTATATTAGCATATTACTAAGATAAACAGAAGGCACTGTAGAAACATTTAGGACGCGAGTTTGTCAATCTGAATGTGGAGGGACACAAGCTTAGCCCCGGCCAGCAGCTTGGGCGGAACTGTCAAGAAGGTCAGCTCCTGCACGTCGATGTCGCCGGGATCCTTGCTGCTTGTCACCTCCATTTCCACCTTGACGGCGTCGGTCGTGCCTTTGGGCTCCCCCGGCGGGCCGTTCGCCCACACTTTGGCCACGTAGTGCGGCAGTGGGGACGCCCCCGCTCTGATGCAGACAACCGACACGGCGATAGGCGCGCCGATGTCGAGCACGCTACCGACCAAGAAAAACGCGCGGCGGTCCTCCTCCGCGAACAGCAAGAGCCGTGGCTCCGACAGTGGCACTTGCAGCTGGAGCACCTTGCCGTACTGGATCCTGTGCACGGGCATGGGATGCGCGGTGCTGATGTGGTGGTAGAGCACCGGCGGCGGGCCTTCGTAGCCGCAGACGGGCACGGGGCATTTGCAGGGCGCGAGCGGATACACGCTCTGGTGATCGGCGAGCTTGTGGTAACTCACGTAGAGCCCACAGCCTTCGTGCGGGCACTCCACCCTCACCGACGAAAGGACGGAGTCCACCGCCGTGTTCCGCACGTCGAAGCCACCGCCGCGCTCGCACTGCCGCTGGTTCCCGGGGCGCTCGACGCGGCAGTCCGCGCATGCCAGGTGCCCTCCCTTGCACTGCAGAAATCAATCGAACATCACATCAATCAAGAAACCTGCACCTTGCTCAATTAGTCGAAAGGACGAGGTGTATTCGAACCTCATACACTGGAGGCGTCAAGGGGCGGAGGCACAAGGGGCAGTGGAGCACGGTGAGGTCCATCGAGACCTTAGAGAGCTCCATCGTCGGGTCCTGTTAGGTCTGCATGATCTCGCCCTCCTCGTGCACAACCATCTCTCGACTTGGGCCCGGGTATTACAAAGCTTTACCGTCACATTTTTTATACTACTTCAAGGTGCATTAAATCAACACATGCAAGTATCAAAAGGAGAGTCATGGCATGCATGCATGCGTTGTAATTAATGCATCGGTGAACGCAAATTATTGAAATATATCGAGTGCAGTGCTTTGATGTGTCGCGTCAACTCATACATCAACGAGAAGTTTGATTATCCTCTCCCTCGCGGACTTAACTGCACTTGCCTTTGGCCGTATGACAGGTTGGCCACACACCTGTCGGGCCCACCTGTCATACACGCAAAGGCAGGAGCGTCCCTCCCTCGCCCATGAGCGTGGTGGCTGGCAAGACTAGGAGAAGCTTTCGCTACACGCTCTCCCTCCCGCACGCGGTGGACATGCAGCAGTTCAATCGGTGTCAGATGGCCAGAAGCATACTGTAGTACTCCTCCAGTGCAGTAGTACTCCATCATTGTTCGACTTCCCGAAGAGGCGAAGAGCCAAGCGCAGCCCGGACGCTTGTGTGGCAGTTTCATGTGTAGAGTAGTCTAGGATAGCGTGTACCGTGCCTGTAAGCTTAAAATTATTTGGGTCGGCTCCATGCTATGTGGTCGTCTCAAAGTTTTTTAAAAAAAAATAGTATTCTGGCCCTACCTGACACCCTGGTGATTGTAGTTTGCATGCTCATCTGGTCAAGATAGGAATATATATTTTAATTTTTTTTCAAAAGGGGGGGACTCCCCGGCCTCTGCATCAGAACGATGCATACGGCCACATATATTTTAATTTGTGGTGGGTAAATGTTAGAGGTTGCAGCAAATATATTGTACACTGCGGGTCTTTCAGCCAAGTTTAGAGGCAAGCATGTGGGGCCAGTGCTATGATGTGTCGCGTCAACTCATACAACGAGGAGAAGCTTGATTTTACTACACGCCTTCTCCCTCACCCATGCGCGCGGTTGCTCGCAAACGAGGACAGGCTTTTGCTTAGTACTCCCTCCATTCCCTTATACAAGGCCACCATGAAAAATACATTTTACATCTATACAAGGCCACTAACAGCAATCGAGGTAAAAGTTAATGATGTTTTCTCGTAGTAGCAACTTGTCTAACACTTGCATGCATGTAGTCATAATGACACTATGCTACTTTCTTCTCATTCCTTCCTTGCATGCATGTCGGCGCATTAATGATGCCGGTTAACAAGAAGAAAAGTTGGATTACAAAGCGGTTATTAAATTTTACCTTGGTACCTGTAATCTGAGTTTGTGGCCTTGTATAAGGGAATGGAGGGAGTAGTACTTCTACAACAAGCTATCCATCCCGCTCGCGGTGGACGGACATGCAGCAGTGGATTCGACACTGTAGAAGCAGTAGTAGTAACATCATTGTTCGTCTTCTCGAAGAGGCGAAGAGCCAAGCGCAAACCGAACGTTGCAGTTGCGAACATTGGAGCACGCATATAGCCAGGCTCTTGCATGAGACAAAATTGCTATGTGAGCCCACTATTGTACTAGTATGTACAACTAGTTGCTAGTATAGCCCTGTAAACCAGAAAGGAGTATTTGCCCTTCTAGAGATTTCAACAAGTGACTAGACTACACCGAGACGGAGTACATATGGAGCAAAATGAGTGAATCTGCACCGTAAATAAATACATACTAGTTCTATCGTTTTCCTCTCTGAGGTGCACAATATTGAGTATACTGACTAGTCTCTTTTTTGACACGCATTTACGTTTTTTTACACAGTACAGATGCAAGCGCTCATATACACGCGCATACACTCACCCCTATGAACGCACACACGCATGGCACTATCATCTTGAAATTTACGAAGTCACCATAGGCACCTCGTCGTCGACGGGTCCATAGGTGCTTGAATGCCAAGGAGGGAGAGGGTAGCGGTTCCCGAGACATTGACGGTCAATGATGCATCCTCAATTACATGCAGAGGGAATTAATTGGAGAAGCAGAATAGAGCCAGCACGATGTGAATGCAACAGAGTTTGGACTCTCATATAATAAAGGCGCCCCACCACTCCAATCCATCTACTCCCAAGTCTCTGCACAACACTGCTCACTCCAATCTAAGACCAAGTGACCAGAAGCCACAAGCACCTATGGAGGCGATGGACGCGAGTGGCAGTCGGCTGTGCCAAATCATCCAAGGCGCCGGCCTGCGGCCCCGCACCGCGCAGCGTTTCCAGACGGTGCTGGCGACCGCAGGCATCATAGCCCTCGCCGACGCCGGCTTCGCCTCTCGCATGGACGACATGATGGTCAACTCCATCCGCAAGTTCACCGCCGTCAAGAAGCGCGCGGACGACCTTGCCGTACTGCTCCAGCCCGCGCGCCCAGGCTCCTCATTGCCTGCCACCCTCATCAGCTTCCATGGTGACAAACTCTTTCAAGCCCTGGTGGCCCTGCAGGTGCCGGAGGTCGCGACGAAGAATGTGCACCTCGAGACCGCGCTCGCCGTGCAGCGCCTCGCCATGCAAGAAACTGTCGACCTGCACATCCACGTCTACGAGGAAATCGTCTACATAGGCCACTACAAGGCAAGCGAGGATAGAAAGATGTTGGCCTTCTTCCAGCGGCTGGAATCTTTGGACGCCATTGTTCAGAAGCACGCCGACCTGGCCACGAAAGCCGCTGCTACTTAGGCGCCATTCGGTGGGCCGGCGCCCTGAGTCGAGGAGGTGGACGTCGTCGATGGATGCATCTCTTCTTGCCTCCTGTAACCAGCACTGCATCGCCTCGTGGCCTTAATGTTTTATTAGTATAGTACTCCCTCCGTTCCCAAATATAAGTCTTTCTAAAGATTCCAGCAAGTAACTACTACATACGGAGCAAAATGAGTGAATCTACACTCTAAACTATGTCTACATACATCTGTATGCTGTATTCCATTTGAAATAGTATCTAAAAAGGCTTATATTTATGAACGAAGGGAGTATATGGCATTTTTATTCCAGTCGTAACGTTTTCACTGTGAGGTGGGGCCGCAGTTGAGCAAACCCGCCCCGCCCACCGGGCGTCGGCCGAGTTTAGAATTAGAAGTGAGAAACGAGGGAGGAGAGCTAGCTGTAGCATGGACGCTGTTGTCAGATGGGACTCGTGTTTATAGAATAGGAGTACTGAGCACTCGTGCCTCTTTTTTTTGAGGGAAAAATTAGTCGTATGTCTAGTACCACTAGTTGGGTGCGTGCGACCAATAGCTGTCATCACTTTAGGTCTCCTTTTCGAACCGCGGCTACGCTTCACAGTACATATTATTTCACGCATTTACCCTCCTATATGTACTCCTAGGCTATTTCCATGTGCTCCCATTCGCCGACATGTGGGACATAGAGCATCTGGGTCATAGTGCATGCACGACTCGGAGCATATGCCGGGGTACTTTACATTTCAGACCTCATGAATTACATGCAAACCCCCCGTAGAAGAATAAATAAATGAATGAATTACTACATGAAACCGGATTATTTTCATGGAAACCGGAGCACGTTCATTAAATTTTGGACATAACACGTTTATAAAAAATGACCGGACCGAAACTAGTCTAAGGGCCTCTTTGATTCGCAGGATACTGAAAACACAGGAATGGGGAAAGTATGATGGCGATGAACCGAGACGAGGAGAACTCTAACTCAGTTAGAGGTTAGAGTTAGATTCTAACCCTGAACTAACTCTAAACCAAAGAGGTGTATGGATGGCAGGGTTAGATTGAGAATAAATGCTCTATCTCAATCCTTTGACTACTTTGGACCCTATTTCCTGCCGGATTTGGAGGGTGCTTGGATACGTTTTAGTTCCATGACTAAAAGTAGTGGGACTAAAACTTGCTAGCCTCACCCATGCTTGGATCCAAATACTAAAGAGACTAAAATCAAGTTAATGAGCATTTATTATCCTCCAAACCCTCCAATCCAGAACTCGCCTATGTTAAAGGAGAGGAGTTAAATGAGGAGAGAGAGGACTAATCCACATTTTAGTAGGGGTACCCCTGACTAAATTTTTTTAGTCTCAAGACTAGTTTTAGCCCCTCTTTAGTCAGGGGTGCTTGGAACTTTAGCCTCTTAAAGAGACTATTTTTAGTCAAACTAAAATAAGTCTCTTGGATCCAAGCACCTTCTTGGTGTGGCCAGCTCTTCTGTGGCCTCCTCCCGCTCACAATTGACATAAACGAACCATCTATACAAATCAAGCATGCAAAACATGATAATTTTTACTTTGTCCATACAAATGAGATATCCCACTTAAAAATACAAGTCGTCAATCAAGCTTCACAAAATAAAAAAAACACTTCATGAAACAAAGAATGAGCTAACTCATCACGGAAGTCATTCACGATAGGGAGGGAGCCCGGAGCCCCTCACGCACCGAGGGAGGAGCTCGCCATCATCGCTCTGGAGGAAGGCTCTGTAGAGCCCAAGCCCCGGGAACCCCTCCGACGCCGGCCCTTGCGAGTTGAGGTCGACACCGGCATGGGTAGCAGGGCCGCTTGCCACCGAGTGGGAACTTAATCTTTGGACCTCTAGAAATAATGCAAGCCTATAACTAAAATACCTAGAAAGGTGAACTGAATCTTTGGGCCTCTAGAAATATTGCAAGCCTGAAACTGAAATACCTAGAAAGGTGAACTGAATCTTTTGGCCTCTAGAAATAATGCAAGCCTGAAAGTGAAATACCTAGAAAGGTGAACTGAATCTTTGGGACTCTATAAATAATGCAAGCCTGAAACTGAAATACCTAGAAAGGTGAACTGAATCTTTGGGCGTCTAGAAATAATGCAAGCCTGAAATTGAAATACCTAGAAAGGTGAACTGAATCTTTGGGCCTCTAGAAATAATGCAAGCCTGAAATTGAAATACCTAGAAAGGTGACCTGAATCTTTGGGCCTCTAGAAAGATTTATTACCTCCTCAAGCAGCATCAAACAATTCCATGCGTGCACTACAAATCTATACTAAGTTTGATCAGGATCTACTTTTCCAAATCAGAATTAGCGCTAGAGCAAGCAAGATCAATGATATGGCCGTGAGACAGAGAAGGAACGGACAAACTCACCCCTCTCGCGACCTCCCTGGTAGATGCGCCGCCGCCGCGCACGACAGAGGGAGAAAAACGACTGGTGAAGGGGGAGCGGGGCGACCTTCGAAGGCCGGAGGGAGAGGGCGGCCAGAGTAGGGCGGCGGAGCCCGGAAGGAGAGGGCGGCCAGAGGAGAGAGAGGGCGAGCGGCCCTATGGGGAACAGAGAGGAGTCATGCGAGAGGGGGGGAGCGATCTGGTGCGGGCAGGGGAGATTTTTTAGATCTCTTTTAGTGGGCCCGAGGATAACCAACCCAATTAGAACCTCTCTACCGGGCTAGTTTTTTTAGCTGGGTTAGAGCAAACTAGCTCAAACTAACCCCTCTTGTTTCGATAATTTGAGGCTATTTCATACCAAACTAGCTCTAACTCAGGGATCCAAACAAAGAGGAGTGTTACTGTACATGCTACAGTGTGGACCGTAGCACATTGTTTTTTATGGCCATATCACCACATTGCTTTCTACTGCTGGTTCACTGGGCTACCGTGGTTCGCACTGCTGGTTCACTGGGCTGCCGTGGTTCGCACTCCTCCGACCTGAGTAGTACTCCCTCCGTTCCTAAATATAAGTCTTCATAGATATTTCACTGTGGACCACATACGGATGTATATAGATGCATTTTATGTGTAGATTCACTCATTTTTCTCCGTATGTGGTCCATAGTGAAATCTCTCCAAAGACTTATATTTAGGAACGGAGGGAGTAGTATAGTACTAGTATATACCGCATCATTCTTTGCTCCATCTTACTACTCCGACATGTGGGAGAGCCAGCATCCGGGTCGACGTGTCATGCACCAGATTAGAGCACGGAATGGAAGGGGGGCATCACCCCGGTCGGAGCGCCAGTAATTCATGACTGTAGTGAGTGGTCATATCACAAGTCTTTCCAGCAGTAACGCGCCGTCAAATCGCACAGCCCCACTAGCTCACCCTCCTCGCCTCTCTGTTAAACCGCCTACCCAAAAACTGCCGCGCGTACTGCCCGGGAAAAGCCCCGCCCTCAACTTATAACTACGCGAAAATAATTCGAGCTTGTTCGTTCAATATAAATACAGTACTTACTGTATGTTTATGCACCCATGGGGTTGTTCAATGAATGGAGGGGCGGGGAGCACAAGTGAACAATACTGTAGTACTACTACTAGTAAGTAGGAGTCGTACAGTAGTCACCTTAAATAGAGAGTTTCTTTTCTTTAATGCCACGTACACAAATTGAAACGCTTGTTGTGGAGAGAAAAAAGATAATCACTCCACTATATATGGACGCAGGGGCCTGAGCGCTTGCTTTACTAGGGTTGCTCTCTTCATTCTCTCATCCTCTCCAGATATAAACAAGACAGCGGTAGCGACATTTTCTCTCTGCTCACTGCTGGTCACAGATCCGGCCGGATCCCTTCTTCCGGTGTGTGTAGAGGACTAAAAGGTGCATCGTTCACGCGGTCATCGCTGCCGAGGGAGGAAACCCACAGCTGCCGGAGGGGCCCGATCCTCTGCCCGTGCCGTTCTCTCCGACACAGCGCTGGCTCGGGAGGTCCTCCGACCCTTCTTCCTCCCTGCTGTATTGTCCGCAGATCCGACCTGCCGCCGCTGACATCCCGGCGACCCTCAGGTATAAGTTCTTCGAAAGCGGCCTTGCTCTATTGCCCCAGCTCCCCACGTGTCTGCATGTGCATCTTTTTCTACTCCCATCAGCTCTTCCAAAGCCACCTAAATTTTTAGTATTATTAGAGGTAAAGCTACTTCATGCATTCGAATCTAGGGCTTTGTTCAAACAACGAAGAAAGGGGGGTTGTAGCATGAATCTAGGACTTGATTCAAAGAGGAAATAATATGGTGAAAGTAGTAGAGACCGGATACCCAACCGGTCTCTTGGTTGAAAAGGGAAATAATGGGAAAACGCAGTACAAACTGGATAAGGAACAGATCTATTATTGGTTGAAAAAAGGATAGAAAGTGGCGGTTGGTGGAAAAGTCAACAGAGTATGTCCAGGATTACATTTGTTGCCATCACATAGTAAAAGGTCTCCAGGATTAGATTTGCTGCCCTCACATAGTAAAAGGTCTCAGGATTAGATTTCCTACCCTCACATAGTAAAATGTCTCAGGATTAGATTTGCTGCCCTCACATAGTAAAAGGTCTCCAGGATTAGATTTGCTGCCCTCACATAGTAAAAGGTCTCCAGGATTAGATTTGCTGCCCTCACATAGTAAAAGGTCTCCAGGATTAGATTTGCTGCCCTCACATAGTACAAGGTCTCCATGATTAGGTTTGCTGCCCTCACATAGCATGAACAAACTCGGCATCACCACTTTATGCCTCCTTGTAGGTACATTGTGCTGATGCGTCCACTGTCGCATGTCCTTATACCAACCTTTTGTTGTTGTTAATGTAAGGGCACATGTAAAATGAAGCGATCACACTGTTACCTTAGGGACATGTCTAACCAGTGTTATTGTTAATCTAATGCCTCCAGTGATAAGATGCAATTAAACTGTGTTACAAATGGCACTCCTGCTATTTTCCCCAGTATGATAAGTAAGTTGCTCCTTTACGCTGCTGAGTGTCCTGGTGTCCCCACGGTCCCATGCCCTTAAACCAACTCTTTAGTTGCTGTTGATTTACTGTGTCTGGTAAACAAGCAATGCCACCATTAAAGTAATCCCATATTTGAGGAATCTCATTATTGATCGTAATGCTTCTGGTAACATGAAGCATTGCTGACGTTTTAAAATTTCTACTGTCCTTGCGTGATTGCCATGAACATAATTAAGATGCTTCTTTTCATTTTGTATATGTTTCGTATATTCTTATTGACCAGCAACTGTTTACTTTCTATCTTTTTGTGCAGATAGGGATATCCATTTCACCTTGTTGCTATTGTGATCTTTTGGTGAACTGCACAAAACACTTTTTTTTGGAATGAGTGTCTTGTGTAGTTCAACTAAAATGTCACGTGGGCAACATCTCTCAATTTTGGTGGAACTGCACAAAATGGTGATTGGAGTTTCCAAAATCTCCGTCAAGTTCTGCTGGTAATCTCGTGCAACATTTTATTAGCCTTTGCAAGATGGAGCCGTCACTGTCACCACAATGGCACTTTATTTTAGTGGAACTGCACAAAAGGATAAGAAAATTATAGTTGCACCTTACATGAGCCGGGCAGCCAACCTTAATGTTCCTCAATTTTAGTGCAACTACTAAAGAAGAACCTGCCAGCTCACAAGAGCAAGTACTTCTTGCTAGCTGAATGATGCAATCTTTGCTTCATTTCAGGTCAACTGCAGAAAAAGGCGCATGAATTGAATCAAGGAACTCGAGGCAGACCTCATCCAAGTAGAGCTGGAGGTTGAGTTCAAGGAGGCCGCTATTAAAGCAAAATCATGCTCTCCTGTCTCCTTGTTTGTGCTGTGCAAACATGCTGTGCAAACAGGAATACTCAACTACAGATGTTGTGACGGTCAAGAGCATTCGCCAAGTTCTTCGATTGTATGACATGGCTAGCCAAGATGGATTTAATCCCGATATTCACTTTATCAAAAGGCTCTAATGGGTTGGTTCTGAATCTTGCAAGCTGGGAATCAGTGAGATGTGTAGGCATCTTTGTTGTACTTATTATTTGGATCTTATTCGTTGGTTCTGAATCTTGCAAGCTGGGAATCAATGAGACGTGTAGGCATCTTTGTTGTACTTATTATTTGGATCTTATTTGTTGGTTCTGAATCTTGCAAGCTGGGAAACACGGCATGATGCGGAGGACAACAACCATAACAAACAGTTCAAACTTGGTAGTATTATCTTTGTGAAAGTGCGACAAATGTGCTGATCGTGTGCGTCCTGAGAATAATAATTCTAATTGTTGTGCATGTTGATCCTGTGGCACTGATAGAACGAGCGAATGCATTGCTTGTTTTAAGTATAAATTTCTATTAAAGCTAATTAAATTTAAGTAAAGTGACCACTAACTCTGTTATTACAGTACCAATATAGACCCGCTCGTGAACCGACGTGTGGCCGAGGGTGCATCTTCTGCCAGGCGTGCAGCGGACGAGGGAGGGGTAGTAACTGTTGTCGCCTGTACACACTCAGATTACTGTTGAATCCAGTTCCCCAAGAGCTGAAAAATGAACTGCTGCCGCCACCTACACACTCGTTCACTCAAAGAGACTCCAATGGCGATCCGAGGGGTGAGCCTGCTAGATATGGACTTCAGCAAGGAGTTCCCCTTTGAATTCGCCGTTCAGTCCTATGACTGCACCAAGTTGAATGTGATGTACACCAACGATACGGACTCGGTGAAGGTCTGCCTCGCCTCAGTCCTATGGCTGCAACAGGTTTTGGAGCATTTGCCCGTTTCATCGGCAGCGCCGACTGCACCTTCGCTACGGTGGAGAGAAGGAAGAACGCGACGATTCGGCCATCTGGTGCAACAAGCTTGTCGACATCCAGAAGCAATACAAGATCATCAGCAACGGGCAGGAGAAGGACTCCGTGGTTGACCTCGCTGGGACCATCATCGACCCCTGATACGCCAACACGAAAGAAGACGACCTGAACACGTGGGAGGTACCTCTGAATCTAGCCTACATAACCTATGCGGCCAAGGACGCATACGCATGCTACGACATGTACATGCAGATCTTGGACATGAGGGTGTGTCTGCTTCCCGTAACCGACAAGTACACGGACAGCCGCAGTGTCATGATCAAGCGTGCCAAGAAGGTATAGATGTTGTACTTTATCTGTTTATAAGCACCTATATCATCTGAGTGTTTCATGCATTAGCCTATGTGTCGTAATTACCTGTTTTGTCCGAAATATTTATTTTAAGAACCCATTAACCTGATTGCTTTTTTAGTGGCTATTTGCTTATGTATGTAAACTAGTTCACTTGTCCGTAAAAAAACTAGTTCACTCGGCTGCCGTGCTTTGAATCTCCTTCCTCCCAACATATTCCCCTCCTCAGGTGGACCCAGCAGGTCTGTGAATTTTCTCCCACTTTCTTTTTCGATGTAAACTGAGTTTTCTCCCAATACTTTCCCCTAGAACCAACTCAACTGTCCAACGTCTAGCCTAAAAAATAATAATACCCCACATACTATTAACTCATCAAATTAAAATGATATTTTATTTCGTAAGTTGAAAGTTCTTACAAAATAATAATAATAATTGTTTATATATAACTTGGCAAGTTAACTCCTAGTGATTGCGTACATAAGCTTGCAAAGATTTTACTGACGTGCAATCATGTGTTTATGTTTTTATAACATTTCTCCGTCTAGCCCAACATGATATTTTCACCCAGCCCAGCAAGTCTGCGGATTTCGAGAAAAATGCAAATGGGATTTAAACGGGCTGCATAGATGCTACATCATTGTTTCACCCTGTCCACCAAATGGACTAAAAAAACAAATGGACTGGCTGACATGTGGGCCAGTAGGTCGAAGCCTAAGAAGGTGTTGGATTTACATCCAACGGCCGGCATTCTTCTTCAATCTCTCGTCTTCTTCCCCCAGCACTGCCGGAACTGCCTGCTCCAGCCTTCGGCGTCCAGCGGCGTTGTTTTGCGCTCCTCAGCGAAACGCTACCACGCCGACGGCCAGGCCATCCCTCCACTCCGCACCTCCTGTTATTCTCTACCGAGTGTAGGCCCACCCCGCACCCGAACCAGTCAAGTTTCCCACTCCTCTCCGTCTGCGACTCCATTGCCGCATCTTCCCCATCTCCAGGTCATTCCAGTCTGGGGCCTCGCCGTCGTCTACCGCCTCGGTGTGCTCGGCGCGGCGTGGTCAACATACGAGAGTCATCGGAAGAGGACTGCACGTGGAGAGCCTGACGGCTGGGACCCACGAGGTCCATGGTCGCACGCAAGGAAAGTTCCTCCTTATTATGCACTGTACATGCACTGTACGTGGGAAGGGCTTCTGTATTTCGCGAAAAAAACGTTTCGCCCGCTGACAGGTCGGACCCACCAGCTATATCTTTGCACGCAAGGAAAGTGCCTCCTTATTACACACCAAAAAATGAATACCCCCTGCTAGCTGGGACCCACCATAGTGGGTGGCTGACTTGTGGGCCTACTAAGTTGACGAGGACGGAGGGCTTTGTGAACTTAGTCAATATGAACGATTCTAGCTCCAGTGACCGTACGATGTCCATCCAACGGCCATAGTGCTTCTTCAACCTCTGGTCTTCTTGCTCCAGCCGCCCAAAGCAGCGCCGGTCGTGCCGCGTGCTGCTGCCTCTCGTGGCCGGCTGTGATGCCGCGGAGGCCTCACCACCCCCAACTACTCCCACCGCTGGCCCAGGGTATCCCTCTACTCACCCACACCCCCTATTATTCTGCGGTGACGGCAGCCTCACGCCGCAGCCGAACCAGTGAACCCTCGTACTCCTCTCCGCGTGGGCATCCACTGCCGCGTCTTCCCCGGCTCCGCGTCGTCCCCTTCCTAGGCCTCGCCGTCGTCCACCGCCTTGGTGCTCTCGGCGCGGCGTGGTCAATGTGGTCAACAACCGACTTCCATCGGAAGAGTACTGTACATGGAGAGGCTGACAGCTGGGTCCACGGCCACAGCCCAGTTTTTTTGTGATTTGCCAAGTAAGTCGCTTTGTCAGGCCTGTTGGGCTGCAAATCTTTCAAGACGAGGAGAGCTTCATTCGGCTGGCCGAGAAAATGGCCTATCAGTAATGAGAAAATGGGCTGTACATTTTTAAAACACATCAAACCGGCAATTAGTTTCAAATATCTTTTTTTCATTTCGAGATTTTAAATTACATTAATTTTTATGCGTGGAGAATTTGTTGGATTTTATATTGATATACATTTATTTTTAAAATCAGTTTGAATGTGAGTCGAAATTTCGGGATTAAAAACAGTTCGGACCGCACCGAAATATGCAAAATTTCGTATAATTTTTTAACCGTGGCCACAATATGGGCTGTAATGCTAACAAAAAAATATGGGCTCCAAAAAAACCCTTAAGAATTAGCAAATGGGCTGTAAATTATTAGAAATAATGGCAGATGGGTTGTATGCTGTTTTCCACAGATTTGAGGCTTTCCTAAAAAAAAGGTTGACGCACAAGCAGTGACTGTTGGATGTCCATCGAACGGCCATCGTGCTTCTTCAATCTCTGCTCTTCCTGCTCCAGCCGCTCAAACAAGCGCCGGCGGGACTGCCTGCTCCCTCCTCCCCGCGGCCGGCTGTGCTGCCGCGCAGGCCTCACCGCCCCACCGTACTCCCATCGCTGGCCTAGCCATCCCTCTACTCACCCACACCTGTTGTTATTCTCCGGCGACGGCAGACGAACCAGTAAACCCTTGTACAGGCGTACTCCCCTCCGCGTGGGAAACAACTGTCGAGTCTTCCCTGCCTCCGTGTCGTTCCCTTCCTAGGACTCGCCGTCGTCCATCGCCCTGGTGCTCTCGGCGTCGCCTGGTCAACGTGGTCAACGACCGACATGCATCTGAAGTGGACTGTACGTGAGGAGGCCGACAGCTGGGTCCACGGCCGCACGCAAGGAAATGCCTCCTTATTACGCGTGAAATAATGATTCCTCCACCAAACATTAGGGACCCACCGAAAGGGCCTGTGTAATTTGTGAAAAAACATTACCGCCGCTGACAGCTCGGACCCACCAGCTATATCTTCGCACGCAAGGAAGTGCCTCCTTATTACGCACAAAAAAAATGAATACTCCCCCTGTTAGCTGGGACCCAGTATAGTGGCAGGCTGACTTGTGGGCCTACTAAGTTGACGGCGACGGAGGGCTTTGTCAACTTAGTCAATATGCACGATTCTAGCTCCAGTGACCGTACGATGTCCATCCAACGGCCGTAGTGCTTCTTCAACCTCTGGTCTTCTTGCTCCAGCCGCCCAAACCAGCGCCGGTCGTGCCTCGTGCTCCTGCCTCCCGTGGCCGGCTGCGATGCGGCGGAGGCCTCACCGCCCCCTACTACTCCCACCGCTGGCCAGGCCATCCCTCTACTCACCCACACCCCCTGTTATTCTGCGGCGACGGCAGCCTCACACCGCAGCGAACCAGTGAACCCTCGTACTCCTCTATGCGTGGGCATCCACTGCCGCGTCTTCCCCGGCTCCGCGTCGTCCCCTTCCTAGGCCTCGCCATCGTCCACCGCCCTGGTGCTCTCGGCGCGGCGTGGTCCACCTGACAGCGGGGACCCACCGGACGGGCCACCGTAATTCACAAAAAAAATGTTTGCCCCTGACTGCTGGGACCCACCAGCTACATCTTCGCACGCAAGGAAGTGCGTCCGGGCAAAAAAAAAACGATTCGCTCCCTGACTGCTGGGACCCACCAGCTACATCTTCGCAGGCAAGGAAGTGCCTGAGAGTCGGGACCCACCTGGTCGAAGCGTACGTAGCGTTGTCATTCTGGTCGCGAACGTGTACGTACATATATACTGGTGGATGTAGAGGCACGCACGTGTCGTAGTAGAGGCGCGTACGTGTCGTAGTAGAGGCGCGCACGTAGCATGTACACGTACTTACAGCGGCCAGGGTGCAAGAAAGAAAACATGGCCACGTATGTGTACATACGGGCGGGGTCTCGAACGCCTACCCGCGCATACGTATGGCCAGGGCTCGTGTACATGGCTGGGTCGGAACGGAGAAACAGCGTCGTCGTCGTGTTCATGGGGAGGCAACGGAATGCGTCGTGTTCATCGGGAGGCAATGGAACGCGTGGGAGCCAACCGGCTGGGTCGGAACGGAATGCGTGGTCGTGTTCATCGGGAGGGCTTGGACGGAACAAGCGATGGAAACGAGGCCTGGCGTACCGCACAACGGAGGAAACGGACCTCCTACGTTCGGAACGGGGTCCTGTTGATCGGGAGGGGTGTGGCGTACCGCAAAACGGAGGAAACGGACCTCCTACAGTCGAAACGGGGGTCCTGTTGATCGGGAGGGGTGTGGCGTACCGCAAAATGGATGAAACGGACCTCCTACGGTCGAAACGGGGGTCCTGTTGATCGGGAGGGGTGTGGCGTACCGCAAAATGGACGAAACGGACCTCCTACGGGCGAAACGGGGGTCCTGTTCATCAGGAGGGGTGTGGCGTACCGCAAAACGGGACTCCATGGGATACTGTTCATCTCCACCGTCGACCTCCTCCAGCCTCCACGGGCTACCGTCGACCTCCTCCAGCCTCCACGGGCTCCTGTTCATCCAGCTTCCACCGCGCGCTACTCCACCGGCTACTGTTCAACCACCCCTCCACGGGCACCCCTCCACCATCTACTGTTCATCCAACCCTCCACACCACGGGGTCCTGTTCAACCACCCCTCCACGGGCACCCCTCCACCGTCTACTGTTCATCCAGCCCTCCACCACACCACGGGGTCCTATTCATCCAGAGGCAACGCCACCGCTCACTGTTCATCCAACCCCCCCTCCCGCAACGCTCACTGTTCATCCCAGAGGCAGCATTGATCGGCTTCAGTTAGTAGCAGTAGCGAAGGAATCGCTCGATCGGGTTCAGTTAACAGCCCTCGATCGATCGCTCGGGTTCAGTAACGCGTAGCCTGCAGTGCAATCGCTCGGGTTCAGTTAGAGCCCAATGCCTCGCTCGGGTTCAGTTAGAGCCAACGCCTCGCACACACGCGCGTACGTGTACGAGAGAAACGCGCATCGTCGGCCCCCGACCTCCCACCGTAACTGGGAACTCCCCGAAATTTCCTCGCCCTCGCTTCTACCACGGTTTTTTCCGTCATGGACGGCCCAAAGAATGTCATGCAGCTGCGTCTCCAGCCCGCCCAGGACGAAAAGCCCATTTTCTGTCATGATTTTTTGTCATAGAAGTAGGAGCCCACCACATCTATGATGATACCGGGTTTTGTCACAATTATCGTCATAGAAGTGTCATATGTATGACAGAAAAAAAATTGTTCGGCCCAAAATGTCACGGATGTGTCTTTTTTTGTAGTGATGGGCTTTATTATACACTTTTATATGATTTTTGGGACTAACCTATTAACCTAGAGCCCAGTGCCAGTTTATGTTTTCTCCTTCTTTTAGAGTATAGCCGAAAAGGAAAACCAAACGGAGTCCAATTGACGTGCCACTTGACGGAGATCATTTTGGGACCAGAAGAAGCCCACTGAGTACCAGAAGCAGGCCAGAAGAGTCCCGGGCTTCCCACAAGGGTGGGGGGCGCGCCCACCCCCCTGGGGCACGCCCCCTGCCTCGTGGACAGCCCGGAGACCCTCCCCCCTGACGTGAAATCAACGCAAAACTCTTCTATATATACCCAAACTTCCAGAAAGAAACCTAGATCGGAAGTTCCGCCGCCGCAAGCCTCTGTAGCCACGAGAAGTCAATCTAGGCCCTCTCCGGCACCCTGCCGGAGGGGGCCATCATCACCGGTGGCCATGGAGGAGTATCCCGGAGGGGCCATCATCACCATGAAGGCCAAGGACCAGAGGGTGGAGGCCATGGAGGAGCAAGCATAAGGGGGAGAACCTCTCCTCCTCTCTCTTGGTGGCGCCGGAGTGCCATCGGGAGGGGAATCATCGCCACGGTGATCGTCTTCAACAACATCAACATCATCATCACCATCCTCACCTCTTTTACGCGGTCCACTCTCCCGCACCCCGCTGTAATCCCTACTTGAACATGGTGCTTTATGCTACATATTATGATCCAATGATGTGTTGCCATCCTATGATGTTTTGAGTTGATATCTTTTGTCCTTGGGTTGATTGATGATATAGATTGGTACGAGTTGTATGTTTTATTTTGGTGCTGTCCTATGGTGCCCTCCGTGTCGCGCAAGCGTGAGGGATTCCCGTTGTAGGGTGTTGCAATACGTTCATGATTCGCTTATAGTGGGTTGGTGAGTGACTGAAACACAAACCTGAGTAAGAGGGATTGTTGCGTATGGGAATAAAGAGGACTTGATGCTTTAATGCTATGGTTGGGTTTTACCTTAATGATCTTTAATAGTTGCGGATGCTTGCTAGAGTTCCAATCATAAGTGCATATGATCCAAGTAGAGAAAGTATGTTAGCTTATACCTCTCCCTCATATGGAATTGCAATGACGACTACCGGTCTTGTTAATAATTGCCTAGGACAATTCCGCACACCGATCCACCATTATTCCACACTCGCTATTTATAATATTTAGTAATATATTCTAACTTTATGATAACAACACCTACTTTCATGTTTTAGCTCTCCGATACCATACAAAGTTATCCTCTTCATACCCACAACATAGTTTTATTTCTCGTTGCTAGTTGGAAGCAAACGTTCGGTGTACGTAGAGTCGTATCAGTGGCAGATAGGGCTTGAGAGAATATTGATCTTACCTTTAGCTCCTTGTGGGTTCGACACTCCATACTTATCACTTCCACCTTTGGAAATTGCTATGATGATTCCTTGCACTTGGGGATTATCAGCCTGCGCTTGCTTCCTTAGCAACAAAGAGGAAACAAGGATACTGCGCGTGCTGGCGCCCGCCTGGCCTTGGTCGTCATGGCTCACGTCATGAGGACCTCGCGAGGTTTGCCTTGCCTTGATCTCTCTGCCCCTCGCGAGCCAGCCTGGTGAGGCCGCTCCCGAGGAGGTCTTGTGTCGTCCGCCTCACGAGGCTTGGCCCCTCGCGAGGGTCTTGTGTGCTTGTTGGTGAAGATGGGTCGTACGGGCCTGCTCGCAGAGCCACGCTGTGGGCCGCAGGTAGGCAAGTCTGGGAACCCCCGTTCCCAGAACGCCAACAGTAGCCCCCGGGCCCAAGGTGCGCTCGGGATTGGCTTCGCGGCAAAGCCAAGGGTCAAGCGCAGAGCGCCGCGGGCCCCAAAAGCCTGCGGCCTTGGTCGACGCGTGGCGGTTGATTGGACGTGGGCGTCTCCACTTCCCCACGTTGCCTCGGCAAGTACTCGACTTGACAAGTCCCTGCGACATGCAAGGAAAATCATCATTACCTGTGATCGTGGGAGGCGCCGGTTGGCCTTCTTCCGCTATAAATGGGGAGGGGGGCGGAGCCCTCGTCGCCCATCTCTTCTTGGTCACTTGCTTCTTCCTCCATGCTCCACCGCTAGCGGCAATGGCGCTGTCGAAGAGGTTCTCCGCCGCGGAGAAGGGAAAGGCCCCTCGGGAGGGACCCGGCTCCCAGGCGCCCAAGCGAGGACGTGGCCGTCCCCGTAAGCATGTTGCGACACCCGCCGCGGCCCCTGGCTCTCGGGGTGGCGCCGCTGTGCGTGGCAGGAGTTGCTCTGGTCGCGGCAGTCCTGTCGACGAAAGGAGACGCGCCGTGGTTGCGCAGCCTCCCCGACCGCGGTTCCATACGTCAGAGGCGCTGCCGGAGTTCGTTGTCTGGTCGAAGGATCCGGCCGGCAGCTGGCTCCAGCTCCCCCGTTTCTTTGCCGATGAGCTACCGGTCTCTGGTCCAGGCGGGCTCTGGCTGCAGGCAGACGGTTGCTGCAGCCGGGCTTCTTGGGTCGTGGTCGAGGTCTCCGTCATGGGCAACATAGCTCTGGCCCGCGGTTGGCAGACGTTCGCCCGCGCGTGCGGCCTGGGCAGGCGGTGCACCCTCCACTTCAAGTTCGACAGCGACGCGAACCTCTACGTGAGGGTGTTCGGGGAAGACGGTCGCCGCACCGGATGCTGCCCCGAGGTGAACGATGGCGAGGAGGTGCTCGGCCTTGGCGATGGTCGGGACGAGGAGGAGGACGAACCCGCCGGCCATGCCTCGTCTGGCTATGGTGGCTCCTCCCTTGGCGACAGTTCCAGCAGCGGCGGCCTTGATGAGCCGCCACGCCGCCGCGCCTGCTACGAAGGTGGTAGCGGGTCGTCTCGTCACCGCGCATCGGTGAAGCGCGAGGAGGGGTCTGACTAGACCCGGGACGTCGCCAAGGCCCTGCCCCCGTCGGCTGCTGCGGGGGCGAGCGCCGCTTTTGTCATGTTCCCCTTTTCCTTCCTGCATCGAAATGAAACCAGCATGGGCCCGGAGGGGCGTGTATCGAACCATAACTTATTAACCATTATGCTACGCTTGTCGTTTCAGTGTTGAGTGGCTATTTTTGTGCAAAGATAACTTAGCCTGGTGCATTCGGGGCGCCCTCCTCCTTACGAGGCGTTTATTTCCTCGTGTCCATCTTGACCTAGTGGTCTGCGATTGCTCAGGAACTGCAAAAAATTCGTTAGGGAGTTTGCCAGGTGATTTGCCGTTCACCCAAGCCTTGACCCGGCGCTTTGCATCGCGGTACCCGAGGGGCACGGATTAGGAGAGAGGCGCCAGCTTTCGGGCTCGAACGAGGGTGGCTCGCGAGAAGGCAGAGAGAAGAAAAACACTTGCGAGGGCACCTGCCTAGCCCCCCTCGTGAGGTATGCGAGAGAGAGAACACGAGCGAACCAGAGCCGGAAAATGCGGTAAGAGGCGAGGGAATCGAATCAGCAAGGAACACCAGAAGCAAACTTCGATTAAGGAAAAGCGAGCCAACTACGGAAAGCAAATGAAAAGCCACGTCCGGCACCTAATCTAGTCTTCAAGTCTTCTCACCAGCGCGGAGTTAAGTGCTGCCACTAGGCATGGAGGGAGCCCCAGGGCCTGAGGCTGGCGCTCCTGAGACTCCAGGGCGTGTACAGCCCCACTCATTATTATGTGAGAGTGTCACGGGCGGCGATTCTTCACAGGCACCGGGCCTTCTTCACAGGCTCTGGGCCTTGCTTCATGGGTAGAACTTCCGGAGGTGCTGGATGTTCCAGGCGTTCTGGATGGGTATCCTGTCCTGCGTCTCCAGGCGCGCGGCGCCAGGCATGGAGACATGGACGACCCTGAACGGGCCCTCCCACATGGGCGAAAGCTTGTGCAGCCCTTCCTTGGAGAGGACCCGCGTCAGGACGAGGTCGCCCGCCTCGAGCGTTCTGGAGTGGATGTTGCTGCAGTGGTATCGCCGCAACGCCTGCTGGTACCTTGCCGCCCTCAGTGCAGCTTCGCGACAACGTTCCTCCCCCAGGACGAGGTCCATCCCCCGCGTGGCGTCCTGCTATGCTTCATCGAACGCCAGGACCCGTGCGGAGCGATGCTTGACCTCGTGAGGAAGGACCGCTTCAGCTCCGTAGACAAGGAAGAATGGGGTCTCGCCCGTTGGCTTGGTGGCGGTGGTGCAGATGGACCACAACACGGACTGGAGCTCGTCGTGCCAGCCCCTGCCACAGGCCTCGAGCTTCTTCTTGAAGGTCCTGGTCTTGAGGCCCCTCAGGACCTCCGCGTTGGCGCGTTCGGCTTGACCATTGCTCCTGGGGTGCGCCACGAAGCGTAGCAAATCTGCGTTCCAAGGTTATCACAATAGGTCTTGAAGAGGTTACTAGTGAACTGTGAGCCGTTATCTATGATGATGCGGTTGGGGACCCCGAAGCGGCTCATGAGGCCCTTGATGAACTTGACAGCAGAGCCAGCTGGGATGGTACGGACGGCTTCCACTTCCGCCCACTTGGTGAACTTGTCGATGGCGACGTAGAGGTAGAGGTAGCCCCCAGGCGCTCGAGGGAACGGGCCGAAGATGTCAGCCCCCACACCACGAACGGCCACGTGAGCGGAATGGTCTGGAGGCCCTGAGCCGGCTGATGAATCTGCTTGGCGTGGAACTGGCAGGCTTCGCAGGACTTCACCAGCTCAGCTGCGTCGTTGAGCGCACTGGGCCAGTAGAACCCTCTGCGGAACACTTTGCCGACGAGGGTCCGTGATGACGAGTGGTGGTGTCGCCGATGGCTTGAAGAGCCGTTCCTCAAAGACGTCAGGCTCTTGTGGCTGCCACTTGGATGCTCTCTTGGCGATGTCGTCAGCTTCCTTGTTGGTTCCCCGGGGCACGTGCTGCAGCTCCGGGCCCAAGAACTGCTTCTCCATCTTGCGCACCTCCGCGAGGTATGCCTCCATATGCTCATCCTTCGGCTCGTATACCTTGTTGGAGAAGTTGACGAGGAGCTACGAGTAGCCTTTAACGGTAAGGCGCTTCACCCCCAGAGCTGTCGCGGCCTTCAGGCCAGCTATGAGGCCTTCGTATTCCGCGATGTTGTTGGAGACCTTCTCGCCCTGCTGAAAGCAGAGCTGCACAACATAGTAGAGCTTATCCTGAGTGGGCGAGACGAGTACTGCTCCAGCCCCTGCGCCCTGATGCGCAAAGGCGCCATCGAAGTACATGACCCAACTGTCTGGTGCCTCACTTCCTGGCGAGGTGGACCGGTCTTTGCCTACTTCAAGTGTCGGGACGTCCGTCCATTCCGCCACAAAATCAGCGAGTGCGGCTCCCTTGATGACCCTGGTAGTGCTGAACTCTAATTGGAATGCTTGCAACTCAATGTTCCACTCAGCGACCCTTCCAGCAGAATTGGGGCTCCTGAGCACCCTCTCCAATGGGTAGGCTGAGACAACCTTGATGGGGTGCCCCTGGAAGTAGTGCCGCAGCTTGCGCGAGGCCACCAAGAGTGCGAGCATGAGCTTCTGAGGCATGGGATATCGCACCCTCGCATCTCGCAACACGGTGCTGACGAAATACACTAGGTGTTCGACGAGGGCTGGCGCGGTGTCTAGGCTCGCGTCTTGCGGAAGTTGGGATGTCTCCTGAGGTGATGAGACTCCTGACGCCTGATTGTTTGCGGGAGTTTTGGCGGTGTCGTCCTACTGAGCTTGGTCTTCTGTCGGTGCTGCCACTGCTCTTGCGGCGTCTTCCCGATCTTGCATTGCTTCAGCTGTAGCCCGGCGCAGCGCGCCCTTGGCTTGGTGCTCCTCCCGAACCGCCACCAGTGCTGCGCTGGCGGAGTACAGGGTAGCGGCGAGGTAGAGTACTAGGGGCTCAAGGGGTCGTGGCACTACCATCACTGTAGGGTTGGTCAGGTATCTCTTGAGGTCTTGAAAAGCTCGGTCGACCTCCTCGGTCCACTCGAACGGGCCCTTCTTCATCATCAGCTTGAAGAAGGGTAGGGCGTGTTCCCGATGAAGCGTCCCAACGCAGTTACCCGACCAGCCAGCTTCTGCATCTCCTTAAGGGTCTGATGCGGGCTCATGTCCTCGATGGCCTTGATCTTCTCTGGATTCGCCTCGATCCCTCTGTGGGACACGAGGAAGCCCAGCAGCTTGCCGGAAGGGATGCTGAACACACACTTCTCTGGGTTAAGCTGCAAGTTCACTTGGCGCAGGCTCGCGAAGGTCTCCTCCAGGTCTTGAATCAGGGTCCTTGCCTCCCGAGACTTCCCCACAATGTCCTCGACGTAGGCCTCTGTGTTTCTCCCGAGCTGCCGCCCCAAGGCGATGTGCATCAGCCGTTGAAAGGTTGCGCCCGCGTTGCGCAGTCCAAAGGGCATGCAGGTGTAGCAGTACACCCCACACGGGGTCAGGAAGGCCGTCTTCTCCACATCTTCTACCGCCATCTTTATCTGGTGATACCCTGAAAACGCATCCAGGAAGCACAGCAGGTCGCAGTCGGCGGTGGAGTCGATGATCTGATCGATGCGTGGGAGCGGGAACGGATCTTGGGGGCAGGCTTTGTTAAGGTTGGTGAAGTCGACGCACATCCGTTACTTCCCGCCTTTCTTCGGCACTACGATGGGGTTCGCCAGCCATTTGGGATACCGAACCTCGCGAATGGCACCCGCCGCCTCCAGCTTGCGGGTCTCTTGGACGATGAAGGCCTGCTTCTCAGTGGACTGCCGTCTCGCCCGCTGCTTCACGGGGCGTACATTGGGGCATACCCTTAAATGATGCTGAATCACCTCTCTCGGGACTCCTACCAGCTGATTGGGCTCCCACGCGAATATATCCTTGTTTGCGCGCAAGAACTTCACCAATGCTTCCTCTTGGCCTGGGTCGAGGCTGGTACCTATGGTAAAGGTGGCTCCTGAGGGCCCGTCCTCGTTGACTGGCACCTGCTTGGTTTTCGCCTTGTCTTGTGTGAACAACTGCTTCTTCTTGGTCGGTACGGCTACCTTGGGCTCGGAGGTGCCCGCGTCGGCAGGCTGCATCGTCGCGGCGGTTTTGAGGGCGAGCTTGAGCGACGCCAGGGCCTCCTTGGCGTCCCCTTTGATAGTGAGGATGCCTTTTCTCCCAGGCATCTTCATGAGGTTGTAGGTTGGATGAGTCCCTGCCATGAACTGGGCCAGAGCCGGGTACTCGAGAATGGCGTTGTACGGGAGGCCGATGCGGGCGATGTCGAAGTCGACCAGCTCGGTGCGGTAGTTGTCGTGCGTGCCGAAGGTGACGGGAAGGCGGATCTGTCCCAGAGAGCGAGCAGTGCCACCACCAACTCCTTAGAAAGGCTTGCTGAGGCTGAGCCGCTCGAGTGGCACGTGAAGAAGGCTGAAGGCCTCCACGGAGAGCAAGTTGAGGCTGGCACCACCATCGATGAGGGTCTTGGTAACAGCCACGTTGCAGATGGTGGGCGTGCAGAGCATTGGGAGCATGCCCGAGCCAGCAGTGGAGTCGGGGTGGTCCTCTGAGCTGAAGGTGAGGTCGGCCTCTGGCGCAGCCCAACCCGGCGGAGCCCCCGGGCGCTTGGAAGCGGCACCAATCTGGCGGAGGAACGGCTTGACGTGGCGATCTAAAGGTGGTGCTTGAGAGCCGCCCAGCAGGGCCGCGACTGCGTGGTGCGCCGGTACTGCGGCATCTCCAGCCTGAACTTGGGTGGCCATCGCACCTGCCGCAGGGCGGGGGCTAGGGCTCAGAGCCCCCTGGCCCCGTTGAGGGAGTCCTGGACTAAGGGGTCCTCGGGCGTCCGGTCTGTTATCCATGGGCCGGACTGATGGGTTGTTAAGACATGAAGACCGAAGACCATACTCGTGTCCAGATTGGACTCTCCTTGGCGTGGAAGGCAAGCAAGGCGGCCAGCTGTGAAGATTCCTTCTTATGTAACCGACCCCATGTAACCCTAGATCTCTCTGGTGTCTATATAAACCGGAGAGCATAGTTCGGATAGGGCACATTCATTACCATATTCATAGGCTAGGATTTTAGGGTTTAGCCATTACGATCTCATGGTAGATCAACTCTTGTAATAATCATATTCATCAAGATCAATCAAGCAGGAAGTAGGGTATTACCTCCATAGAGAGGGCCCGAACCTGGGTAAACATCGTGTCCCCCGTCTCCTGTTACCATCGATCCTAGACGCACAGCTCGGGACCCCCTACCCGAGATCCACCGGTTTTGACACCGACATTGGTGCTTTCATTGAGAGTTCCACTGTGCCGTCGGCAAAGGATTCGATGGCCCCTTTGATCGTCAGTAATGGCGCCGTTCAGGGAGAAACCTTCCTCCCCGGACAAACCTTTGTGTTCGGCGACTTCGTACTGCGGGCCAACTCGCTTGGCCATCTGGAGCAGGTCGATAGTCACGCCCCTGGCCATCAAGTCAGATCTGGAAGCTTGAACTGCGTCACAGATACTAGCGGAGACTTGATCTCCGATGGATTCAAGACTGCGGCAGTCGCTCCCCCTCTCAACGATGAACATGACTTAAATCTGTAATCGGATCACACCCAGGAGAAGGATCCTGTTGCTGCAACGGCCTCAGAACCGAAGCAGATCGTGCCCTTCGAGGCCACAAAGTCCACGGCGTTGGAGTCGCACACGGACTCGACATCCTACAATATTTGTGTCAATCGAACTCCGGACTCGTTTTCGGCTACACGTTCCGGATCAGACGCGCCTGTGGACACCGAGTTGGATCGGTTATCGATTTTCAAATTTGGCGCCGCAGACTTCTTACAGCACTCCGCTTTTGGTGACATACTAAATTCTTTAAAGAACTTATCCTTGGAGGAGGACTCACAGCCGAACTATGTTCGGGTCGAGCTAGAAACGGACGACGAGGAATTTTGCTTCCCACCCGCCACCCACTTTATAGCCACTGTCGATGACTTAACCGACGTGCTTGACTACGGCTCCGAAGACATCGACGGTATGGACGACGATGCCGATATGGAGCAAGGCCAAGACCCGCCATTCACCGGACGTTGGACGGCTACCTCTTCGTACGACGTGTATATGGTTGATACACCCAAAGGTTCTGGCGACGACAACGAAGAGCCAGATGCGAATAAAACCTCTGAGACGCAGTCCAAGCGCCGACGCCCCAAGCGCCGTTCTAAGCCTCGTCGCTCAAAGGACGGAAACACCGGCACTGGAGAGAATAGTACTCCAGGCGACGCCGAAAACAATGAAGACCCTGTCGGAGCTACATCCGAACAGGAGGAACATGACAACAGGCAAGACAACCCTGACGAACAGGCCATAGAAGATGACTCGGAGGACGACAGCTACCGTCCACCCTCCGAAGAGGAGACAAGCCTCGGCAACAAAGACTTCATCGTGCCTGAGGATCCTCTGGAGCAGGAGCGCTTTAAGCTTCAGCTCATAGCCACTGCAAGGAGCCTGAAAAAGAAATAGCAGCTGCTTCAAGCTGAACAAGATCTTCTCGTCGACAGGTGGACTGATGTCCTGACAACCGAAGAATACGGCCTTAGGTGCCCAACAAAGGGCTACCCGAAACGCAGACTGCTGCCTCAATTCGACGAGCAAGCACCAGAGCATACATCTCCGTTGCGTAATGCGGAACGACCACCACGTGGTTGGGACAGGGCGGCCGGATAAAGCGGCAACTCAGGCCGAACAACAGCCTGCCCCACCACCTCGTAAAAATAGAGACGGAAGAGTTCGGGGTCACACGTACGACCTCCGGCAGATCCTGGACGATAGAGCAGGACATACAAGATCGATCTACGGATCGCGAGGGCGTGCCTCGAGGCATGACGACGGCTACCTATTCAGACGTGATAAATCTAACCACGCCTGGGCCGAATACCGCCGACGGACTCCGTCAGAGCTACACCATGACGCGTCCCGATATAGAGGCGCGGCACACCCTCTCTGCTTCACAGATGAAGTACTGGATCACGAATTCCCCGAGGGGTTAAGCCTGTCAACATTGAATTATACAACGGCACAACCGATCCCGCAGTATGGATCAAGGATTTCATTCTCCATATCCATATGGCTCGAGGAGATGACCTCCACGCCATTAAATACCTCCCACTAAAGCTCAAAGGGCCAGCCCGGCACTGGCTTAACAGCCTGCCTGAAAATTATATTGGCAGCTGGGAGGACTTGGAAGAAGCCTTCCTGGACAACTTCTAGGGAACATATGTCCGGCCACCAGACGCCGATGACTTAAGCCACATAGTTCAACAACCTGGAGAATCAGCCAGAAAATTCTGGACTAGGTTCCTAACCGAAAAGAACCAGATCGTTGACTGCCCGGATGCCGAGTCCTTAGCAGCCTTCAAACACACCATCCGTGACGAATGGCTAGCACGCCGCCTCGGCCAAGAAAAGCCGAAGTCCATGGCAGCCCTCACGGCACTCATGACCCGCTTTTGCGCGGGAGAGGATAGTTGGCTGGCCCGTAGTAACAACACAGCTAGCGATACAGGCCCTGCTGACGCCAAGAATAGCACTAGCAAGCTCCGGCGCAATAGACACAAACGCCGAAGCAATGGCAACAACACCGATGACACCACGGTCAACGCCGGATTTACTGGCTCCAAGTCCGGCCAAAGGAAGAAACCCTACAAAAGGAACAATGAAGGACCTTCCAGCCTGGACCGCATACTCGACTGTCCGTGCCAGATACACGGCACCCCGGATAAGCAAGCTAATCATACCAACAGAGATTGTTGGGTTTTCAAGCAAGCTGGCAAGTTAAATGCCGAAAATAAGGAAAAGGGATCACAAAGTGAGGACGAGGACGAAGAGCCCCGGCAGCCGAACACTGGGGGGGCAGAAGAAATTTCCCCCTCAAGTCAAAACGGTGAACATGATATACGCCACGCACATCCCCAAAAGGGAGCGTAAGCAAGCACTTAGGGACGTCTACGCGGTAGAGCCAGTCGCCCCAAAATTCAATCCGTGGTCATCATTCCGGATCACCTTCGATCGCCGGGATCACCCAACAAGTATCCGCCATCGCGGTTCAGCCGCACTAGTCCTCGACCCAATTATTGACGGGTTTCACCTAACACGAGTCCCGATGGACGGTGGTAGCAGCCTCAACCTGCTTTATTAGGACACAGTGCGGAAGATGGGCATTAACTCCTCGCGAATCAAACCAACAAAGACTACCTTTAAAAGAGTCATACCAGGCATAGAGGCCCGCTGTACGGGCTCAATCACGCTGGAAGTGGTCTTCGGCTCTCCAGACAACTTCCGAAGCGAAGAGTTAATCTTTGATATCGTCCCCTTCCGCAACGGCTATCACACACTGCTCGGACGAACCGCGTTTGCTAGATTCAACGCAGTGCCACACTACACTTATCTCAAGCTCAAGATGCCCGGCCCATGCGGCGTCATAACAGTCAATGGCAATACGGAACTCTCCCTCCGAACAGAGGAGCACACCGCCGCCCTAGCAGCAGAAGTACAGAGCGGCCTTCTCAAGCAGCACCATAGTACGGCTGCCGAGCCCTCGTACATCATTAAGAGGTCCCGAATTACACTGCAACAGGACGATGCGGCTCGTCAAGAGCTCGACTAGCAATCCGGCCTTCGTCCCAGTCCCAATGAGGTAGTAGCATTCGTACCATACGTACACAATTACACACTCAAAATTCCATGGACATCGACGGAGGCACAAGATAGCCCGGGGTCTACAGTTCGGCCAGACAGATCCCGGACACTCATACTTTTACCGTTTTCTTGTTTCAGGTTCCTTTTTCCGCGGGCCTGATCGCAAGTCCTTTAGAAGGATTGGCATACAACGGAGGCAAGCAGCACAGATGTGTAGGGTAACCTTTATACGTTCTTCTTGACGATATTCAAACTTATTTCTCAGGACCCGCACGCTGCGCCCTACTGATCCCGGCATGTTAAATAGCCCGGATACTTCTCGCACCATATGTACAAGATACACCTTGACGTATCCATCCAGTTATAATAAGAATGGTTCGTGGCCCAGTTTCTGTGGTTTTCGCTTCTTACTTCGTTTTATTTCGATCTGCTTACCTGCTGCCTCGATACTCTTCTGTACGTTTCATATTCGCCAGGGGCTACTTGTCGCCCCACAATACAGCAACAAAGTCCGAACACTTCTTATACATAAGTTCGGCACCCCGAATTTAGCATTATATGCATTGGCTCCGAATCATGTCTTTGGTCAACAGTTGGGTTGCCCGGCTCCTGTGCTTGCTACCCTATGTTCCGCTCTATCGGCTAGGATAGTAAAGGGAGAACTACTGCGATTGTGCCATGGCCTTGACTGGATGAGCACCTCAGTAGAGAAAGCCGAAAACTGACTGTCATGATATGGCAAGAGCCGGTCAGCTGTTCGAGGGTTACAAAATCGTTGGATATTTTTCCGCGTCATGCGAAGGATTGGCACTTCCCGATCAGATGCTGACAGTACCTTGGCTTGGACCAGGGGCTGCGCACTTGCTTAATTATAAAACTCCTATGGCTAAGTGAGGGCGTTCAGGTCGTACAGTCTGATTGCCTTGTTCCTTGCGCTAAACAACTCCTCCAAAGGACCATATAATTGGATCAAGATTGTTTACAATCCATCCCGAACACCTCCGTATGCCTTACGTGAGGGCAGAAGCCGATGACTGGCCAACCCTCAGATTACAAATAACACGGCCGCACATGAGGAAACAATTTAAAGCATAATAAAATTATTTTACAAACACTGACTTTGTTCCCATAATACAAGGCAAAGGCAACATGAATACATTTATTCAAATACAATGTCCTGTGAACATTGCGTCGCCACAAGTCGAGACCCCTCTACGACGTACGCGAAATATCGCTCGGGTGTGCGGTGCTCCTTGCCCTCCGGCGGCCCGCTGGCAACCTAAACAGCGTTCATCTTCGCGCACCACATCTTGCAGCGAGCGAAAGCCACATGAGCACCTTCAATACAGGCGGAGCGCTTGATGACGTCCAGCCGCGGACAGGCCTCCACCAGACGCCTCACGAGTCTGAAGTAGCTGCCGGGCATAGCTTCGGCTGGCCATAGCCGGATTGTCAAATCCTTCATGGCTAGTTCAGCCACCCAGTGCAGCTCCACCGGCTGCTTCAGCTGATCGGTGAAGGACACGGGATTCTCTGGCGTCGCGTACTGCGACCAGAATAGCTTCTCCGTAGAACCTCCTCCTTCGGCTCGGTAGAATTCTACAGCGTCTGATACGCTGCGTGGTAGATCTGCAAAAGCCCATGGGGAACTCCGAACCCGGGTTAGTAAAAGATATTGCTTCTCTGCATACTTGCTTTGCATCTTAAATGACTTACCCGCCGTGATCTTCTTGGCCTCCTGGATCTCCTGCAGGGCGGCCTGGGCCTCATTCCGTGCGGTCTCCGTGCTCTGATGAGCCTTCGTGAGCTCGGCCTCTTGAGCCGACGCATCATTCTCCAAGGTCTCACATTTTTTCACCGCATCCTGGAGCTCCTGCTGAATTTCCTTCACCCGGGCCTCGAGCTTCTTACGGGCGGCTTGCTGCTGGACAGCTTTCTCCTCAGCCTCGCCCAGGGCCTTCCTCAGGGCCTCGACCTCGGTCGCGGCTCCTGCACATATTACGACACTACAGTCAATACACATCGCTTACGCTTTCCGAATATACAGCGAGTCATTATTCACCTTGCCTCTCCTGGAGCCGAACCCTAACCTCGCCGAGCTCGTTCTCGGTCCGCTCCAGCCTCTGCCTCAATTCAGAGACTTCGGCAGCATGCGAGGTTGCGGCCAACAGCGACGCCTGCTTATGCATACATACTATGTTAGTCTCCTACAATAGATCCTCTGTCCGGTTCTTCTCGTCGGACAGTGTCTCAAGGGCTACTGACTACTGGTTTTTTTCTCTTTCTATGTCACTTACCTCGAAACCTGTCAATAGGTTGCTGCAGGCCTCGTTCAGTCCACTCTGGGCGGACTGAACCTTCTCAATCACCGCGCCCATAAGGACGTGGTGCTCTTCCATAACGGAGGCGCCTCGCAGCGCCTCCATCAGGTTGTCCGGTGCGCCTGGATGGACAGGGACCACTGGCGGAAGCGGGGCACCCCCCTCCTTCAAAGGGGGCTGCACGCCCGACTCCAAAGCCATATGGGTCTCCAGAATCGTATTCGTCTGAGGGCCAAACTGGATGCGGCCCTCTTCGCTAGTTTTCATGGGGATCGTCTCCTCCATGTGTCCGGCAGTGGAGGCTTCGCCTCGTGGCGCCTCCCCGATAGCCTCCTGGGCTCCTCCCCGGTTCGGATCGGCCCTCCGGGACAGCACTTCGGTGTCGTCCCCGGCCCCGGGAGAGTAAGCAGGCGGTGGCGACTGGCTCTCCATCTTCGACGGAGCCAACAAACCTCTAGACGAGGATCGCTGGATTAGGTTGCGGGCCGGACTGCAATAGTACAGTTAACCATATCAAGATAATGGAGAGAAGGGGCTGGATGTGCGCACGAGCGAGCCCTGTCACTTACGATGCGGCCTGGGGCTTAGTGCGGGGGCGCCGTTCCGGACTACTGTCAACGTCCCACGCGGTGTTGACCGCCGGGGCGCCCTTCCCCTTTTGGGCGCTTTCGCCTCCGGACGTGCCGAGGCCGCCCTCTTCTTCTTCTCCTCGGGAGGAGGGTTGTTTTCCTCCTCCTCCTCCTCCTCTTCTTCGGATGTCGTCTTCGAAGGAATGGGCCTCGTCTTCGGACGTCGCGTCCGAAGTGCCCTTGCAACGGGGGCCACTCTTGGCCCCCTTGGCCTTCTTCTCCGGCGCCTTGTATGGCGCCGGCACCAGCATCTCCGCTTGGCGCGGGATGACCGGTTCTTCGGGCAGCAGAGCCGGACACTGGGTCCGCTTCGCCCTCTCCAGCCAGTCCTATAAGGACCATAATAAAAACTCGGACGCTACCCTCGAAACAATGAGGTTGGGGATACGTAGGAAACAACATACCTTGCTGGCGGGGTGTGTACAATCGTGGCCACAGTCTGAATCCGTGGCCAGTGGCTTCTCGTTGCCCTTGAAAAGCAACTTCCAGGCACCTTCGTGAGTAGTCTCGAAGAGCCTCACCAAGGTCTGGTGCTTCTTCGAATTGAACTGCCACAAAGGGCGGCTTCGGTGCTGGCACGGAAGGATCCGGCGGACCAGCATCACCTGGATGACGTCAAGGAGCTTGACGTTCCTGGTCACTATACTTTGAATGCGCGTCTGCAGCGCTATCAGCTCGTCAGGTGAACACCAGTCCGGACTCTTCTCGACCCAGGAGGTGAGTCGCATGGGAGGGCCGGAGCGGAATTCGGCAGTCGTGGCCCAGGTGGTGCCGCGAGGTTCTGTGATGTAGAACCACTGCTTCTGCCATTCCTTTACTGTCTCCACAAAAGTACCTTTGGGCCAGGAGACGTTGGATAGCTTGCTCACCATGGCTCCCCCGCACTCCGCGTGCTGGCCGTCCACCACCTTCGGCTTCACGTTGAAGACTTTGAGCCACCGCCCGAAGTGGGGATGGATGCGGAGGAAGGCCTCGCACACGACGATAAACACCGAGATGTTGAGGAAGGAATTCGGGGACAGATCATGGAAATCTATCCCGTAATAATACATCAGCCCGCAAACGAAAGGGTGGAGTGGGAACCCCAGCCCGCGGAAGAAATGAGGAAGGAATACTACCCTCTCGTCGGGCTCCGGCGTTGGGACAATTTGTCCCTCGGCCGGCAAGCGGTGGGCTATTCCCTTCGCCAGATATCCGGCCGGTTGGAGCTCAGTAATGTCCTCCTCCTTAACGGAGGACACCATCCACTTGCCCTGACCACCGGATCCGGACATGGTTGCTTGAGTGGAAAGGAGATGAGAACTTGGGCGCTGGAGCTCGAGATCGGGAAGGCGGAGACAGAGAGAAAGCGTGAGAAGAGGATGAGGGGATGCTTACCCTCTTAAAAAGGCAGCAAACATTAAACGCCTCCTCGCTCGCCTTAAGATTCGCCTATTCCTAGGGACTGTGCAAATGGCACGGTTGGGTTACCCATGCCCGCATTAATGAGAATCCCGCAATAAGGGGACATGATCTCTGCTTCGACAGGACATGCCAATAGCAACCGCGTCTCAAGACGTGGGATGGCAGAATAAAAACGGTTCGAAATTATAACCGGACAAACGCAATGCCGTGTTGTAAAGAAACTGTCAACAGATTAGATCCGTGCAAATATTATATTCTCTCTGCGGTTGTGTGTGGTGTATGACAGGTCCGGATACAATCATCACGTCCGAAAAAAGGGGAACCCGCCTTGCAATGCCGAAGACAATCTGCGCGTTGGACTCCTCGTCATTGAAGCCAGGTTCAGGGGCTACTGAGGGAGTCCTGGACTAAGGGGTCCTCGGGCGTCCGGTCTGTTATCCATGGGCCGGACTGATGGGTTGTTAAGACATGAAGACCGAAGACCATACTCGTGTCTGGATTGGACTCTCCTTGGCATGGAAGGCAAGCTAGGCGGCCAGCTGTGAAGATTCCTTCTTATGTAACTGACCCCATGTAACCCTAGATCTCTCCGGTGTCTATATAAACCGGAGAGCATAGTTCGGATAGCGCACATTCATTACCATATTCACAGGCTAGGCTTTTAGGGTTTAGCCATTACGATCTCGTGGTAGATCAACTCTTGTAATACTCATATTCATCAAGATCAATCAAGCAGGAAGTAGGGTATTACCTTCATAGAGAGGGCCCGAACCTGGGTAAACATCGTGTCCCCCGTCTCCTATTACCATCGATCCTAGACGCATAGTTCGGGACCCCCTACCCGAGATCCGCCGGTTTTGACACCGACACCCCTTGTCAGCACCGGCCGTTGGAGCCGGTGGCGGGGCACCTGCCATGAGGACGAAGTGCAGTGGCGCGGAGCGTAGGCTGGTGGAGAGGAGCTACGGCGCACCCCTACCTGGCACACCAAATGTCGGATCACGGGTTCCGGCAAAACCATCAAGGTTCGAACACTGGGGTGCGCATAGAGATTTCCTCCCTACCGATCTACGCCCTAGCTGTAGCGCCCCAAGACCGACGCTTCAGACGCCTTCCATGTTTTTCGTTGTACTTGTGTGTATTTATTTTTTGTTGCATTCATCATCGCATCATCCGCATTGCATCCGCATGTTTTCATAAAACTCTTAGTCGTTCGTGGTTGCCGCTTCTCCCTGTTGCCTTCGTTGCCCCTTTCGAGACCAACTGTTCTTTTGTTGTCCGGCCATTTGAACCTCTCTGCACAGTGTATCAACCCCTCGCATGCGCGTCCAAAACTTCTCCGAACCCGACCCGAGTTGTTGTTACCGATGGGTCCGGATCATCCCCCACATCTATAAAACATCACCGCTTGGGCCTCCTCTCCAACGCGCCAAGGCCCAGCTCCCTGGAGCCCAATGTGAGCAGCCACCAGCCCTCCAGATTTCGGCCTGTAGACCTTTTTTTCCCGTGCTGCGATTTTAGGGTTATTCCAGGAATTACAGTTTTACAGAAAACCCCTTATGTTCATGCATTTAATAACTCCACAACCGTGCATCGGATTAAAATGAACTATATATGTAAAATGTCTAGAATTTCATCTAGTTTCATAATATGCCACTCTTATCCATGTTTAAAATGTTTAAACATGTTGTTTGATTAAATTTGCTAAAATGCCATGCTAAAATGATTTATTTCATAACTAAATAACCGTAGCTCCAAATTTAATAAACTTTATATGTAAATGGGGTAGAAAAATGCATAGTTTAACATGGTGCACTTTATTTTTCTGTTTAACAACATTAAAATTGTGTTCATGGCAGAACAGTACCAAATCTAAAATATGCACATGGGGATTTTCCGGAATTGTTGGTTGTTGTTCCGGCCTCATTTAAACTTGCCTAAATAGGTAGTTTTCATATGCTTCACCTCTTGCCATGTTTAATAACATTTAATATTGTTGGGTACATAACTGAGAGAGAACTAAATAATCGTATGTGGTGTTTCGTCAATATGCAACTTGTTACATATTGAGCTCCACTTAATTTGTAGTATTGGTGGTTGCATTTTGCCATGCCATGCCTCATTAAATCGGACATGCATCATACTTGTTTGTGCATCATGCCATGTGTATGTGGTGGTTGTTTACTATGTTGTTTGTTTCTTTCCGGGTTGCTTCTCTTGCTACCTTCGGTTTCGTTCCGGAGTTGTGAGGATTCGTTCGACTACATCCGTTGGTCTTCTTCATGGACTCGTTCTTCTTCCTTGCGGGATTTCAGGCAAGATTACCATACCCTCGAAATCACTTCTATCTTTGCTTGCTAGTTGTTCGCTCTATTGCTATGCCGCGCTACCTACCACTTGCCATATTCATGCCTCCCATATTGCCATGTCAAGCCTCTAACCCACCTTCCTAGCAAACCATTGTTTGGCTATGTTACCGCTTTTGCTCAGCCCCTCTGATAGCGTTGCTAGTTGCAGGTGAAGATGAAGATTGCTCCATGTTGGTTTATGGTTATGTTGGGATATCATAATATCTCTTATATTATTAATGCATCTATATACTTGGTAAAGGGTGGAAGGCTCGGCCTTATGCCTGGTGTTTTGTTCCACTCTTGTCGCCCTAGTTTCTGTCATACCTGTGTTATGTTCCTTGATTTTGCGTTCCTTACGCGGTTGGGTGATTTATGGGACCCCCTTGACAGTTCGCTTTGAATAAAACTCCTCCAGCAAGGCCCAACCTTGGTTTTAACATTTGTCACCTAAGCCTTTTTCCCTTGGGTTCTGCAGACTCAAGGGTCATCTTTATTTTAACCCCCGGGCCAGTTCTCCTTCGAGTGCTGGTCCAAACCGAGCGATGTCCGGCGCCCCCTGGGCAACCAGGGTCTATGCCAACCCGACGTCTGGCTCATTCGGTGTGCCCTGAGAACGAGATATGTGCAGCTCCTATCAGGATTTGTCGGCACAGCGGGCGGTCTTGCTGGTCTTATTTTACCATTGTCGAGATGTCTTGTAAACCGGGATTCCGAGACTGATCGAGTCTTCCCGGGAGAAGGTTTATCCTTCGTTGACCGTGAGAGCTTATAATGGGCTAAGTTGGGACACCCCTGCAGGGTATAAACTTTCGAGAGCCGTGCCCGCGTTTATGTGGCAGATGGGAATTTGTTAATATCCGGTTGTAGAGAACTTGACACTTGACTTAATTAAAATACATCAACCGCGTGTGTAGCCGTGATGGTCTCTTTTCGGCGGAGTCCGGGAAGTGAACACGGTTCTTGTGTTATGCTTGAATGTAAGTAGGAGTTTAGGATCACTTCTTGATCATTACTAGTTGACGACCGTTCCGTTGCTCCTCTTCTCGCTCTTATTTGCGTATGTTATCCACCATACATGCTAGTGCTTGCTCCACCTCCACCTCACTACCCTTTCCTTCCTATAAGCTTAAATAGTCTTGATCTCGCAGGTGTGAGATTGTTGAGTCCTCGTGACACAGATTCTACCAAAACAGTTGCAGGTGCCGATGATACCAGTGCAGATGAAGCAATCGAACTCAAGTGGGAGTTCGACGAAGACTTTGGTCGTTACTATGTTTCGTTTCCTGATGATCAATAGTGGAGCCCAGTTGGGACGATCAGGGATCTAGCATTTGGGGTTATCTTCTTTTTATTTGGATTTGACCGTTGTCGGTCTATGTGTGTACCTTGAATGATGTATGAATTTATTTATGTATTGTGTGAAGTGGCGATTGTAAGCCAACTCTTTATCCCATTCTTGTTCATTACATGGGATTGTGTGAAGATGACCCTTCTTGCGACAAAACCACAATGCGGTTATGCCTCTAAGTCGTGCCTCGACACGTGGGAGATATAGCTGCATCGTGGGCATTACAAGTTGGTAATCAGAGCCATCCCCGACTTAGGAGCCCCCTGCTTGATCGAATCGCTGGCGTTGTTGAGTCTAGAACAAAAAGGTTTTGAGTCTTAGGATTATATATATCGGAGAGTAGGGTTCTTTTTACTCCTCAGTCCCTTCGTCGCTCTGGTGAGGTCTCCTGACGTAGAAGTTTTGACTTTTCTCTCCTCAAGTTTCACTAAAAAAATATTTTAGGATCACGCGTGTATCTTGGAATCGTTCCGATGGTTTTGTGACGAGAACATTGTTCTTGGTGCCTCCTGACATTTAGGGGTTGTGGCAGTGTCCCGGGGAGTTGAGTTCCGAGGTGTTGTCGTCACAATTTTATCGTTGCAGTTCTGGAATACCTGAGTTTCGCCGACATCGAAAATCTCTTTTATGCAGTTGTTGGTGAGATCACCTCAACGCCACCCAGTACTGGGGCGGGAGTTCGGGAGTATTGCCATAACTCGTATAACGGATGCTTTTCGAAGGTTGAGGTAAATGATTTCCGAAGGTTTCTTGGTTATGTGTTGACGGATGGATACAGCTGGATCTAGGGATTGTTAGTTTGGGTGATATATTTTGTGTCCCCTATATCCCCAACACCAGATTGCATAACCAGAAAGTTTCGGGAGTTTATAAGTGGGAATTCAAGTAGCTCCTAGGATATCTTTCCGATAGATGCATGATATGAGATTGGGGTTCGACGTCTAGTGGTCCGCCTTACCACGGTTGGTTTTAAAGTGGTCTCGTAGTGTCTTAAAGAGTCCTTGGCTATGCCGACTCGGGGACGCTTCGTATGTCATGTGCACTGCCTTGTACATGATGGTGCTGTACGATCGAGCCCGTGTGGGCCCCACCACGAAAACTTCAAACGAAATCTCTATCATATGTTTGTTCCGGCTTATTCCGCAAGCCAAATCCTTTGTTTTTGTTTTGTTTTGTGGTATTCGAGTTGCTTCAATGCCAAGTGTTGATTCCATACCTTCCCTAAGAGGTGTTCTCATATTTCTATGTGGATACTAAGCCTTCTTGATCATCGAGATTGTCATGCCAATTCTTTTCCAACCGACGTGATCTTTTTCAAGTGGATCCGATCATTTCAACATTCGTGAGATCAATTCTCAGTTCTTTGCAACGGTGTTTGCTTCAGCCGTCCCAAGTTGTCTTTATTTTCCCCGCCCTCCCGCCCTTTTTCTTCAAGGACTCAGATTTGTTAATCAAGTATCCATTTTATTCATGTGAAGTCTCTTCATTCTTTTCAATCAATGTTCTTACCCGGTGGTTCTCATGAAGATGTTCTTCAAGTTTATCATTCTTCATTCTTTTTCTTCTCCGGTGGACTAAATTCAAGCCTTCAATGTTGGTCACATTCCTTCCCTTGTTTCAAATGCTTTCTCATGCTGGTGTACCTCTTAATCATCCACTTCTCGCCATTCATTTGTTCTGGAGTGCCGAAGATATCTCAGAAGATTTGTGTCTCCATTATCAATCCGTTCAAGCTATTTCGAGGTTGTTATCTCATTCAAGCCATTTAATTCAACCGGTGTAATCTCTCTTTCAAGCAAATCTTTCCAATGGTGTATCTTTGAGTGGGCCATAACCCACATGTCTTTTCCCAGGATCTTACCTAACTCTTCTAATTCTTTCCGGAGTTATTCTCAAATTCATTGCAAAGTTTGACGTAAGAATGAATTATCATCAGTCAAATGTCTTTCTCCAAGATCTTTCAAATTCTTTTCATTGTTGGTTCAACCTTTCTAATTTTCATCCCGGAGTATCTCAACAATTCATGGTGGTGTTTCTCATCGTCATTCTCAACATTTGAAGACCGAAGAAGAGTTTCTCTTAAATCTTGCTCCATTCTCTTCAAGATTCATGGTTCTAGCTTGATGCCATCCTCTCATAATTATTTTTGATTGTGAGAATTCTTTTCACCCATCCGGAGCATTTCAGGAGTCTTTTCAGTTTGATTCTCCGAAGGCCATCATTTCAGAAGATTTCTTCGTTCTAAGTTTTCAGCCTCGTTCTCCAATTATTCTAAATTGATGTCTCTTCGTTCATCTCCATATTCTTCCGGTGCATCGTTCATGTATTCTCTAATCAGCTCGTGATCTCTTCGTTCTCGTGTATCAAATTCCCTCAAGTATGTTCATTCGTTCTCTAATTCTTACCGGTGATTCACCCCTTTACTTCGTTCTTTTTCAATTCTCGCGGGGGTTCATTCAAGAGTTCTCTTTCTTGGTTATCATATAAATTTATTCGTTGTTTCAATCCTACTGGTGGTTCGTTGAAGACTTTTCTCAAGTCTGAGCAATATCTATATTAATCCTTTCTACGAGAATAAGTAGTATGCAAAAATCCGTTGCTTGTCATCAATCTAAATTGGTGAAGGATATGCATAACGTAATTCTTATTATTGTTTCATCCAAGTGGTCTAGTTTCTTCTTTCCAGAGTTGTTCATCATGTCATTTTCTTGGTTCGAGATGCTTCATTTTTTCTTTTCCGGAGTTCCAAGTTTTCCGCATTATCTCATCGCGAAGCTCCATCTAAATCATCGCAAGGCTTCACCTTGTGTTCTCAACTTCTCTTTCTTTTATCATCCTTTCATTACCGGAGTTCTTCATGGAGGCTCTACATGGTGGTTCATCAAAGATACTTTTCATTGTTCTTCAAGAGTTCTCTCGAAGTTATGATCCGCCAAGCCATAATTCAAAATAAACATGGTGTTCAACACATGTTTTGTTTTGGGGGGTTCAAGTATTCTTCATCTTGCATTCCGAAGTGCAATTCTTTCTCTCTTATCTTTTGAGGTGGTGTTATGTCATTGTTGATAATCTCCCTTCGTGTTTCATGATTCGCAAGTTGTTAAGAATGAGATATTTAAACCCATCATTTTTATATTCGTTCAGGAGATCCTTTTGCAACCTATCAATCCCTCCATTGGAGTTATCTTGGTAAAGATTTCACCTAAAGCTTTCCCTAAGGAATGTTGCTATTATGGTGCTTATCAATGATCCAAGTTTTCTCAAATCCTCTTGGTGAAAGAAGTTTTTTTTATCTCGCTGGTGTTATCAATTATATTATTGTTTCCGTTAGTGGCTGGTCTTCACCTCATAATTTTGAGTTGTTTTCCATATGCCCACACCAAGCTTATCCTTTCGTTGTTGATTTTTCCAACAACTCCGTTCAATCCTACTTCGTAAGGATGCTCTTTAAAAATTCATTTATGGTAGGAGATGTTGGTTTAATTCTTCGTTCTATTCACTCCAACTATCTAACTATCATACATGGTTTCCGGAGGCTTTGTGATGTTGCTCTCTTCGACCAATCATCTTGTTTGTCAAGATCATGTAATTTTTCCTTTCTTATCCGTTTAGCCGGAGTGTCGTGTTTTCATTCGAGTTCTCTCATCTTATCAAGTTTTGACTCCCTTCTCAACCGGAGTGCTGTCTGAAATCTTTCTTACCCCTTGTGCCATTCTTTCATTAGTTCCGGAGGCAGTGTGCTATTGATTTCATTAAGTATCCTCTCATCTTGTAAAGTTCATGTTCAATTCCTTCCATTTACAGTCGGAGTGCTGTCCATATTATATCATTCTTATTCCTTCTTTATCTTGTTTTAACCGGAGTGTTGTGATATCTTTCAAGTTCTCTTGATCTTATCAAGTTTTCCTTCTCTTTTCTACCGGAGTGATGTCCAAATTATGTCATTCTCGTTCCTTGTTTCTCTTTTCCACCGGTGTGCTTTCATATTCCTTTTGGTCCATTAAGCTCTTGTTCATGTCCATCTACCTACAAGGTTCTTGCAATGTTCCTTGTTCCCCTTGCTGAATGGAGTGTTTTAAATTTTGTTCACCTCTGTCGTGTCATTTCTTCAAGCTTTGCGACCTCTCAAGGTTCTTTGGTTTCACTCGTTTGTCAAAGAAGCAATTTGTTTTACCTCTTCTTCTTCAGTTTACCTCCGGTGCCATCCTAGATCTCGGGACGAGATCCTCTTGTAGTGGTGGAGTGTTGTAGAGCCCCAAGACCGATGCTTCAAACGCCTTCCATGTTTTTCGTTGTCGTTGTGTGTATTTATTTGTTTGTTGCATTCATCATCGCATCATCCGCATTGCATCCGCATGTTTTCATAAAACTCTTAGTCGTTCGTGGTTGCCGCTTCTCCCTGTTGCCTTCGTTGCCCCTTTCGAGACCAACTGTTCTTTTGTTGTCCGGCCATTTGAACCTCTCTGCACAGTGCATCAACCCCTCGCGTGCGCGTTCTAGACTTCTCCGAACCCGACCCGAGTTGTTGTTACCGATGGGTCCGGATCATCCCCCAACATCTAAAACATCACCGTTTTCTTTGTTGGACTCTCCTAGCTTATTTTTTCTCGACCGTCCGATGCAAATCAGAGGGTCCAAACCTAGACTCATTTTGCTATATATAACCCAACCCCATACCTAATCTAGTCTAACCCTAAAACCTAGGGGAGCTGTCGCATCCATCAATCTCCATGCCGCCGCCACCTTCCTTGTTTTCCCCATCGATCCAATCCATCGATCCACTGCCGATTCCCCATCCAACCAGCGCCCGAGCCCGAGCCCCTGTCTTTGATCAACTCCACCCGAGGCCTCCTGCCTTCCTGACGCCCTCGCTCCACGCCGTAGCCCGCTCGCCGCACCTCACCTCCTCCCGTGCGCCTCCATCTCGCGCAGCCAGCCGTGCCTCCCCGCCGGCGATGAGCAGCAGCACCCGAGCTCCTCTCGTGCTCCTCCCATGGCGCCCCCGTTCCCGAGCACATCGACCCCGCTGCCTCGGACTCCCGTGCCGAAGCACCACCTCTACGCCTTGTTCCCTCCTCCCGTGCCTCGATCCAGGATGGATCGGAAGCAGCACCGACCAGGACCAGCAGCAGGTCCATGCCGCCCCACCCCAGCTTCTCCTCCTTCCTTTCTTCCGCTCGCTGGACCCGCTGACCCTGCTGTCACCGCCGTTTCACGCAGGTCCGAACGACCTCAAGTCCCGTGTCGCCAAGCCGCCTCCCACTCGAGATCTCGCTCGATCTGCTCCTCCCCCGCTTGTCTCCATCGCCTGAGCATCGGACCAACACCACCTCACCGCCCTGGAGACCCGCGCCCCCGCCGGACCTCCTTCCTTCGCGCTAAGTCCCTCACCGTGCCACCTCCCTGCTTCGCTCCTGCACGAGCAGGACGACGAGCGCACGCTGCCGCCACACGTTGACCCGCGCGTGGGCCTCGTCCAGCCTCGCCATCTCCAGCGCCCCGCTTGGGCCTCCTCTCCAACGCGCCAAGGCCCAGCTCCCTGGAGCCCAATGTGAGCAGCCACCAGCCCTCCAGATTTCGGCCTGTAGACCTTTTTTTCCCGTGCTGCGATTTTAGGATTATTCCAGGAATTACAGTTTTACACAAAACCCCTTATGTTCATGCATTTAATAACTCCACAACCGTGCATCGGATTAAAATGAACTATATATGTAAAATGTCTAGAATTTCATCTAGTTTCATAATATGCCACACTCATCCATGTTTAAAATGTTTAAACATGCTGTTTGATTAAATTTGCTAAAATGCCATGCTAAAATGATTTATTTCATAACTAAATAACCGTAGCTCCAAATTTAATAAACTTTATATGTAAATGGGGTAGAAAAATGCATAGTTTAACATGGTGCACTTTATTTTTCTGTTTAAAAACATTAAAATTGTGTTTATGGAAGAACAGTACCAAATCTAAAATATGCACATGGGGATTTTCCGGAATTGTTGGTTGTTGTTCCGGCCTCATTTAAACTTGCCTAAATAGGTAGTTTTCATATGCTTCACCTCTTGCCATGTTTAATAACATTTAATATTGTTGGGTACATAACCGAGAGAGAACTAAATAATCGTATGTGGTGTTTCGTCAATATGCAACTTGTTACATGTTGAGCTCCACTTAATTTGTAGTATTGGTTGTTGCATTTTGCCATGCCATGCCTCATTAAATCGGACATGCATCATACTTTTTTGTGCATCATGCCATGTGTATGTGGTGGTTGTTTACTATGTTGTTTGTTTCTTTCCGGGTTGCTTCTCTCGCTACCTTCGGTTTCGTTCCGGAGTTGTGAGGATTCGTTCGACTACATCCGTTGGTCTTCTTCATGGACTCGTTCTTCTTCCGTGCGGGATTTCAGGCAAGATTACCATACCCTCGAAATCACTTCTATCTTTGCTTGCTAGTTGTTCGCTCTATTGCTATGCCGCGCTACCTACCACTTGCCATATTCATGCCTCCCATATTGCCATGTCAAGCCTCTAACCCACCTTCCTAGCAAACCATTGTTTGGCTATGTTACCGCTTTTGCTCAGCCCCTCTGATAGCGTTGCTAGTTGTAGGTGAAGATGAAGATTGCTCCATGTTGGTTTATGGTTATGTTGGGATATCATAATATCTCTTATATTATTAATGCATCTATATACTTGGTAAAGGGTGGAAGGCTCGGCCTTATGCCTGGTGTTTTGTTCCACTCTTGTCGCCCTAGTTTCTGTCATACCTGTGTTATGTTCCTTGATTTTGCATTCCTTACGCGGTTGGGTGATTTATGGGACCCCCTTGACAGTTCGCTTTGAATAAAACTCCTCCAGCAAGGCCCAACCTTGGTTTTAACATTTGTCACCTAAGCCTTTTTCCCTTGGGTTCTGCAGACTCAAGGGTCATCTTTATTTTAACCCCCGGGCCAGTTCTCCTTCGAGTGCTGGTCCAAACCGAGCGATGTCCGGCGCCCCCTGGGCAACCAGGGTCTATGCCAACCCGACGTCTGGCTCATTCGGTGTGCCCTGAGAACGAGATATGTGCAGCTCCTATCGGGATTTGTCGGCACAGCGGGCGGTCTTGCTGGTCTTGTTTTACCATTGTCGAGATGTCTTGTAAACCGGGATTCCGAGACTGATCGGGTCTTCCCGGGAGAAGGTTTATCCTTCGTTGACCGTGAGAGCTTATAATGGGCTAAGTTGGGACACCCCTGCAGGGTATAAACTTTCGAGAGCCGTGCCCGCGTTTATGTGGCAGATGGGAATTTGTTAATATTCGGTTGTAGAGAACTTGACACTTGACTTAATTAAAATACATCAACCGCTTGTGTAGCCGTGATGGTCTCTTTTCGGCGGAGTCCGGGAAGTGAACACGGTTCTTGTGTTATGCTTGAACGTAAGTAGGAGTTCAGGATCACTTCTTGATCATTACTAGTTGACGACCGTTCCGTTGCTCCTCTTCTCGCTCTTATTTGCGTATGTTAGCCACCATACATGCTAGTGCTTGCTGCAGCTCCACCTCACTACCCTTTCCTTCCTATAAGCTTAAATAGTCTTGATCTCGCGGGTGTGAGATTGCTGAGTCCTCGTGACTCACAGATTCTACCAAAACAGTTGCAGGTGCCGATGATACCAGTGCAGATGACGCAACCGAACTCAAGTGGGAGTTCGACGAAGACTTTGGTCGTTACTATGTTTCGTTTCCTGATGATCAGTAGTGGAGCCTAGTTGGGACGATCAGGGATCTAGCATTTGGGGTTATCTTCTTTTTATTTGGATTTGACCGTAGTCTGTCTATGTGTATATCTTGAATGATGTATGAATTTATTTATGTATTGTGTGAAGTGGCGATTGTAAGCCAACTCTTTATCCCATTCTTGTTCATTACATGGGATTGTGTGAAGATGACCCTTCTTGCGACAAAACCACAATGCGGTTATGCCTCTAAGTCGTGCCTCGACACGTGGGAGATATAGCCGCATCGTGGGCGTTACACTAGCTCGCTAAGATCTCGCGGACGAACTCGACGAACTCACAACACAAAGACACAAGATTTATACTGGTTCGGGCCACCGTGTTAGTGTAATACCCTACTCCAGTGCGGTGGTGGTGGATTGCCTCTCGGGCTAAGGATGAACAGTACAAGAGGAAGAACAGCCTCCTAAGGCGAGGTGTTCTTGTGCTCGGTGGACTTGTGTGGGTGAGGATTACTCAAGATGAGATGCCTCCTACTGTGGGGGCTAGTCCTATTTATAGAGGGCCTGGTCGTCTCCCCAAATATTGAGCTGGAAGGGAGCCAACAACGGCCAATTTGAAGGGAGACAGCTAGTACAGCTTATCCTGACAAAAGCAGTCTTCGCCTGCAAAAGGCTCTGGTGGTGACGCCGCCTTGGGCTCCACGATGACCTCCGTCTTGCTGTCCTGCTGGTCTTGGCCTCGTTGCACCGATATGGAAACCTTTGCTCGATGCCTCGGTAGTCCTTGCCTACGCTTGCTTCCTTAGCACCAAAGAGGAAACAAGGACACTGCATGTGCTGGCGCCCGCCTGGCCTTGGTCGTCATGGCTCACGTCACGACGACCTCGCGAGGTTTGCCTTGCCTTGATCACTCCGCCCCTCGCGAGCCAGCCTGGTGAGGCCGCTCCCGAGGAGGTCCTGTGTCATCCGCCTCACGAGGCTTGGCCCCTCGCGAGGGTCTTGTGTGCTTGTTGGTGAAGATGGGCCGTACGGGCCCGCTCGCAGAGCCACGCCGTGGGCCGCATGCAGGCAAGTCTGGGGACCCCGTTCCCAAAACGCCGACAGCTGCAATGGATGGCTACCTTTGTTTCAATATCTACAAGGGTTGGATGAAGAGCAAGAGCCAAGTGTGCGGTTCAAGCAAAGAAGTATCGCCCAAGAGGAAGAGGGACAAGGACGAAGTTGAGGACGTGGACGAGGACTCCGAGTAAGGTGGTAGTGTCATTGCTCATGGTGGTTCTAATGCAGTCTGTACCGGATTAGTTGCTTAGTTTAATTTCTGGTGTGCTTAGTTTTATTAGAGGGGTGTGTTGTGATGAGCCCCCAGCAGAACTATGTTATGTTTCTTCTCGTTATATTTCGTACATTTCATCTTTTAGTTGGTATAGTACTACCACTCGTTTCTTGACATTATATACGTACAATATATATGGCCAACATCATATAGCCAGCAGTTTAGTTGTCAAACAATTTCAGGGTGCTTAGTTTTGTCAAAGAATTCCAGGGTGCTTAGTTTTATTTGAGGGGTGTGTTGTGCTGGACACCGTTAACTTATCATTGTGAGAATCGGCTTATTTTTGTCATGTAACACGGTCAACGGGTTTGACGTGAAAATAACAATGTCTAATGGCATTTCTAAGCAAACATCTAACTTAACGATGGCATTTTTTAGATATCTAATTGCATTTTTGAGCAGGCATCTCACGGATCGATGGCATTTTTGAGTAGTTCTAACTTCTAATGGCAAAACTGAGTAGTGATACACAACTAGTGGCATAAATAATAAGAACCCAAGAATTAAATAGGTATGCTAATTTCTTTATTTCTTTATACCTTTGTGTGCGAAACAATATACGCTGCCTCCCCCCAGTTTTTCTTTACAGAGGCAACATAGAACTATATGAGTGCCCTGTTAAATTTTGGAATTATTACGGGTTCGTTTGGCCTTTTTATACATTAATTGAGTTTCTGGTCATTTAATGTGAATAATTCAAATTTGAACTACAAGCACATGCTCCCGTGCACCAAAGTTGACTGAAAAATCACATGTGTGTCCTCGGGTGAATTTCTAGGTCCCAATGAAATTCAAACATCTGGGCATCGTGGTTCGGCCGAGAACATTGAGAAGCTTGGTCTAAAATTCATGTAAATCCAACACGCCTGAAAATCATGAAACTTGGCATGGTGTCATGTCATGGTAGTACCATGCTGTGGTAAAAAAAATTGCAGAATAGGAACAAGTTTTGGTATAAGCTTTTTGCAAACCGGAGATTCTCTCAAGAAGGCTCGTGGTTCTGAGAGGGAACATGTCACCTTTGTGTGCATAATTCAAATTTTAAATAGAAGCACATGCTCCAGTGCACCAAAGCTGGTTGAAAAATCACATGTGTGTCCTCGGGTAAATTTCTAGGTCCCATGCCAGAAATGGGAATGAAATTCAAACATCTGGGCGTCATGGCTCAGCTGGAACTTGGTTTTTTAATTCCTGTAAATCCAAAACACGCATGAAAATCATGAAACTTGGCTCGGTGTCATGACATGGCACCAACATGCTGTGGTAATTTTGCTGTCCGATTTGCGAAGGCGCACACATTAACAATCAACAAAGTCATTTTGGAACAAGTGTTGTCACGTTACAATCGGAAACACAAGTATTATTGAAACCATGGGCATTCTATTTACCATTTACGTGCCACCACGCGTCCCCTTTTTTTATTAGCTAGGAGGCGCCGTGCAGGGTAGCTATTTGAGTACGGGAGGCGTGCGATCAGACCCCTGCGCGTGCTTATCAGGAGGAGAGCCCTTTGACCTCCATCTGCCGTCCACCTCTCTCCCAAGGTCTCCATTAATGGCGCCCGAGCCTCTTTTTAATGGCGTGGCAATGTCTCACTTGACTGAGATTTAAGGGAGAAAAAAGAAAATCTGAAAAGAAAATTTTGCACGGATCTTGATGTAAGATCCGATGGACCTATATAGCATCTACTGCGACTTATAGCAAGACTGATGAATATATATAAGGACGACGAGAGTGGATAATAATTGTCTTACATAATTTGGAAGATAATTTAAAAAGCCACATGCGGCTACGCCCGAAATACACAAGGGCAAAACAAGAAGGAAGACGCATACAACGATCTGGCTCGCTGATCTCTACTTTCTTTATGCACTGCAGGTCGTGGAGACTAGTTCTCGCGGCGGGCGATGATCTCTTTCATCAGTTTCATGTCCTTAATATGTTGCTTGGCAACATCCATGGATTCCTCCACCAGCCTATTGCGCTCGATGCAGAGCATGGCATTCTCGTCCATAAGTTTCTTGATGATGACGCCCGTCCTCTGCAACACGGCAGCGGTCTCCTCCTCCTGCTTCGCCCTTCCGGCGATCTTCGCCCTCAGCAGGTCGCGCTCGCCCGAAGCTTCGCATTGCCCTCCCCCAGTTACCGGACGACGCCGGTAGCCTCGTCCTGCATCCTCGCCCAGCCAGAGATCTGATCCATCTGGCTATGGACCATCACACGTATGCGCCTGTAAGAGTCCTCGCCTGCCCGCGAGAAATTTTCCCAGGCCACCGCGGCGCGGCGGGACCTCCGTGCTACTTCAACGGCGCGGCGGGACATCTCTGCTGCTTCCGCGGCATGGCCGGACCAGTCTGCTACATCGACGGCGCGGCGGGACCTCCGTGCTGCTACGGCGGCGCGGCGGGACCTCTATGCTGCTCGGCGGGACATGTCGGCTGCTTTCGTGGCGAGGCGGGACATCTCTCATGCTTCCTCTTCCACGCTCACCTCTCCTTGGTGGAAATCTCTTGACCCAGAATTCACGCTGGCCATGGCTTGATTGACTTGATTGTTTTTTGTGGATGAGGAGTTGAGGAGGAATGTGTAGTCATCTTAGCATAGTAGTATTTCTAACCGAGTACTACTAGTACACTCCTAAGTGGGAAACCGTTTAGGTTGTGATCAGTGTGAACAGGTTTGCAATTAAATATAGCGTGGTAGTAGTAGTAATTTGGAATGTGACGAAGACGCGCTCAAAATTTATTGACGGTTCTAGTTTCGAAGTGCGGCACTATTCCCGGATGGTGTAACGTCGGCACGTTTTCACGGCCGTGGTGTAGCATATGCCATGGTACTAGTTCTTTTTCTACTGCTGTGTACGTGCAAAAACTGGCACCGTCGGATACATATCTTACGCTTGGCGTTCAATAGGAATAGCCTCGTGGCAAGCTATAGACTAGTCTTTTTTTCAGACGCATTACACCTATCTCTCGGGACTTCTCGCACGCACCATCACTGCTCCCTAGGTCGATGCCACCCACATACACTTGTACTCTGAGAAGAGGTGCACGCACGCACTCGTCCTCTCTCACACACGCATTTGTAGCTACGAATTGTAGTGTTCTCAACCATCCGATTGGCTCTCTCATAGGTTTCACGTTGCTCCTTGCCCTTGAGATTGAGAAGTTTAAAATGCGGAGGCTAAGATGGAGGCGCGAGGTTTTGGTTAATGTGCGGGCCGCACACGGCACCAACACGACACGAGCTTCGTCTGCCTGGTGCGCATGCAGTCGGGTGAGTTGTCCAAGTATAGACACAACCAGGCCCTCGTTGGTATCCGCGCCTCGACTTTGGCTGGTCATAGTGGAGAGTAGCATAGACTAGTTACTAGTCTATGTTACTAGTACCTTCATAGTGGGTGGTGTCATATAGTATATGCATAATTTGGCGACGAGCGCTCTCTATATGTACGGCCTTTTTTCTTTAATTACATCTTGTTACTTTTGCTCCATGGCGCAATCCATCGATACTACTACTGTACAAATGTATACATTTTTTAAAACGCTAGAGGGCGGGGCAGTCTAGCTTGGTCCTTTTCATGAGAGGCGAGGGCCTTTGTGATTTGACGGCTCATTACTGCTGGAAGACGGGGCCTTGTGATTTGACCTGAGGAGGAGCAAAGAACCGTGCGGTATACTCAAGTTTTCCACCGGAGTACGACGGAGGAGCACAAAATACGGCAGCCCAATGCCATATCCTGTACTCTCTACTCTTATTATATATTACTAGCAAGAGGCATTGTTCTATTGGCGATAAAGAATGATCTAATTTGCTAGTCATCTCATTTTTAGACTTGTTCTATTCATGCCTCGCAGAGAAGGTGACACGTGCGGCGAAACACCCGAAGCAAAATAAGAAACACAGGAGCAAAAGAAGAAGGAGGATTATCACCCTAAAAAAAGAAGGAAGACGCACACACAAGTCTGGGGCGCTGCTCTCACTACATGAAGGGTTGCTGGCCGCGGAGTCGTAACTGCTTCTTCATAGCCTCCACGACCTCCATCTCCTTGCGCGTCTCCTCCGCCATCTTCATCATTGTGTCCATGACGCGGGATTTCTCGACGCGAGCCTTCATCATCTGTTCCACGGCCGCATTACGTACCTTCACAGCAGCCGGGTGTTCGATGCGGAGCTTCGCCAAATCATCCTTCTGTTCCATGACGAGGGCCTGCAACATCTTCATCGAGGAACTACTATTCTCATGCAGCTTCTTCCAGCCGGCGTTCTCCTCCTTCAGCAGGTCGAGCTCGTGGCAGAGCTTCGCCTTGTCCTCCTGAAGTTGCAGGATTTCGCCGGTCGCCTTCTTCTCCGAGGCAATGCTCTTCTTCAGCAGCATCACCAAGCCGGCGGTCAACTCCCCCTGCTCATTGAGCTCAGCGGGCATGTCGTCCAGGCTCTCCTTCAGCAGCTCCACCAAGCCGTGGATGAACTCCTTCTGCTTATTGAGGTGCTTATTGAGCTGATCGGGCATGCCGTCGAGGGATAACGACTCCAGCGCCGCCAGCTCGGCATGTTCGCCTCCGCGTCTAGGGCGCTCCTGGGAGCCATCGCCTGCCCGTGAGAGATCTTTCGAGGTCTCTGCGTGGCGGCGAGCCCTCTCTTTTTTTCCGCAGCCTTGGTTGCCGCTCCCTTGTTACGAGTAGTTCTCGACCTAGAGCTCTGCACACCGGCCATGGCAAGGACGGACGAAGAAGGAGGACTTATGAGGAGGAAGGTAGAGTAATTTTCGGTTAGGTAGTTCCCCTTTTTATAACCTAAGTACTAGCACTAGTACTAAAACCTGCATAGTGGGAACACGTTCAGGTTTGGTACGTACTGGTAGGTGTGAGCAGGCTTGCACTTAATTGTAGCACTAGTACTTTCGAATGTGATGGGAACAAGGTAAAGATTAATTGATGGTTTTTGGTTTCGAGGCCCGAAACGGCTCCCGATGAGTTTAGTGGAACATAAATTTCAAGTAGACTACACTGCTCAGATGCGTAAATATTATGTTACTGTCAAAAATTGGCACAAAATACGAAGGAGACCAATGGAAGTACTACTAGCAACCCATGATTTAACTACTCGCATGCGCGCAGTGGAGTAGTAATGTCTTTCTTCCGCCCTCACGTCCACTCAATTTGCATGCGCTGTATTAATTGACCATCAATGAAGTGAAGGACTTTACACGCGTCAAATTATCACATGGGGTGGATCTTGGTACAAAATTGCGTCCGCCCGTGTACCCGCGTGTGCGTGCGAGGGAATGAGTGCGTGTGTGGCGTGCGTGCACATCTTCGCTTCGTGCATGTACCGCCAGTGCGGCTCAGGGAGGACGAGTACATTCTTCTGGAACCAGCAGCACGTCACTGTGATCAATCCACACAAGGATGTTGCGACAACGCCTCCACATGTGCCACGTGGCTTCATGAACTGTAAGAGAGACACTGTGTAGCGTGCCATTGTGTTTTGCACATACTCGAAGTACTAGTAAGGTACACGTGCATTGCACGCGTCAGATTTTGCAACCAAATTATGAATAAATACCACACTGTAGCATGTAAGCTCTGAGTCATATATGCCTGATGTAGACCTTCATTTAATTCTTATAGTTCATCACATTCAAAATCAATTAGTTTTTATAAAAAAATCTAGGGCCTCTTTGATTCATAGGATTTCCAAAACGCGGGAATAGGAAGAACATGGGATTAGAGTGGAATGTCATCTTGAATCCTACAGGATGGTACGAGTGTTTGATTGTGCATAGAAAAAACGCAGAATTCTTTCAAAGAGGTTTGAGTGGATGGGATGTTTCCTATGAAATCTAGTGCAAATGAATCATATGGAAAAATTCCTATGGTTTACAATCCTACGAATCAAACAACCAAGATAGGAAAAATTCCTAAGGATTAGAATCCTCCAAAATTCCTTCGAGAATCCTTTGAATCAAAGAAGCCCTTAATCTATTTTATGATTCATGGAATTGTGCGTTGTAAAGCATAAAGTAAAAACAAATAATGGCAATTCAACTAGAAAAAAGTTTGGGCAGTTATGATACGGAAGATTCTAGAACAAAGGAGAACCACTGTTGTTTTGAGATTTGTGCATTATGCTTAAGTTCAACCATGGAGTCTGCTAGATTGTACATGTGGCAAAATCCGGTGGGGGGCTAGAAGATGGTGCGAGGGGCCGAGTGGAGGGAGACTATGAAGGAGTGCACAACTGCGAGATCGATATTTAGAGAGAGGGGGCGAGAACGTGCGCTGTTGCGCGCAGTGGCGGAGCCATGAAAAATGTCCCATGAGCTAGGGGGCCAAGCATTGCTAATCCTTTACGAGGAGGGCCAATTCATCAACTTAAACCATTTTTACCAGCAATTGTCTAATGATCACATTCATATTAGCCTCGATATATAGTGATGTTAGGGGGGGCAGGGCCCTTGCTGCCCCCTGTCTTCGCCATTGTGCGCGCGTCTGAGAGATGAAGCGGAAGGCATGGATGATGAGAGGGGGGCGTTGGATATATAATTAATGTGGGTGTATTAGCTATATATGTAATCCTATATAGAGAGGTATAGATTGATCGATGTGGACGTGGGAAAGAGGGTGAGACCTCACTAGATATATAGATTGATCGGTTTATGTGGAAAACTATGAAAGACCTAGCTATATACACACACACATAGAGGAACATCGATCGTTGCGCATGCACGTGAGAGATAAAGAATGCCCGATATGATGGAGAGGGGGATGTGTGTGTGTGTGTGCCTTCATGGGAGACCGACCTGAAGAAAAAGATTGCATGTGTGCGATGGATAATGCCGACTGGTAGTGTGTGTGCATGCATGCACGAGAGAAAGTTAGTGGTACAATTATAAAGAGAAGACCAATGTGTGGGTGTAAAAGACTAGGTGAGGTCATAATCAATGTAAAGTTGAATTCAAATATTTGAATAAGAGATCATGATGTTTGAAACCCATGCATGCATGAATATAACGGAGATCTGCGCGGTGTGGTTTGGAAACGAGCATGTTGTAATGTATACACATTGAACAAGGTCAGACTGGTTTGAATTTGAGATACCGATGGCAGACATCGTTTGGCCACATTGCATCCGTGCATGGACACACTATTCTAATTGGAGATGATGGGTGGCTTTCGCATCACATATCTATATCTATACCCCTATATATATTATATATATATATATTATATTTTTTATATAGTGTGCGGATAACTTTAACTTTGAAAGATGGTCGTTGGATGAGGCCAATCCGATGGTGCAGAGCTGGCAAATTTGAGCACTACTGGCCGTTGGATATCATCTAGATTCCACCAGATTTTGCCACATGTACAATCTAGAAGACTCTATGGTTGAACTTAAGCATAATGCACAAACCTCAAAACACAAGCACTTCTTCTTTGTTCTAGAATCTTCCGTATCAGAATTGCCCAAATGTTTTTCTACATGATTTGTTTTTACTTTATGCCTTACAACGCACAATTCCATGAATCTTAAAATAGATTAGCTTTCTTATAAAAACTAGATGATTTTGAATGAAATGAACTATAAGAATTAAACGAACATCTACATCATGCATATATGACTCAAAGCTTACATGCTATAATGTGGTATTTATTCATAATTTGGTTGCCAAATCTCATGCGTGCAATGCACGTGTACCTTACTTGTCTAAATGGTGTTTGTGTGTGTGTGTGTGTTTTGCATGTTAAACACATTGTACATAGTATATCATACTAGTCTAAATTGTCTTTTTTTTTGGGTACACGTTAAGCTTGTTCTCCCGAAATTTCAAGCCGCGCCTTGTTATGCCGAAATTTCAAGCTAGCGTCTCTGTCTATCGTGCTGCGAAACTCCCGCCTCTTCAACCCGCGCCTTGTTAGCCCGAAATATTTAAGATATATCTTTGTCTCGTTGTGCTCCGACAACTCCCTCCATCTCAACCCGCGCCTTGCTATTCCAAAATTACAACGCGCGCGAAAACTCCCACCTCCTGTGAAATCCCGATACGCGAAATGCCCTTGATACCCCTGAACCGAAAGAACCGCCTCAAATCGGTGGGGGTACTTTCGTAACTTACCCCACATTTCGGACAAGCGCGTCCCTAAGCCATGGTTCCCCACTCCCATCCCATCCTCCCACCCATTCGTACAACGAGGTCGGGAAAACCCGCGAAGCCCCACACCCTCCTCCGTCCGCCACCCAGCCGGAGCCTCTTCCCCGACGACATCGTCCACAGCAACACCTCGACGTCCCTCATCCACCGTACCGTATGAGGATCCGTCGTCGATCTGGTCGTCTCGCCGGTTCAGCCACCCCGTCCTCCACCTCCAAGGAGCTGCCCTGACGTTCCCCTCGTCTTTTGCGCCACCTCCATTCCCACACCGCCGTCTTCACCTGCACCACCGGAAGAGCATCATCATCACCGTTTTCCTCGGATGAAGCTGCGGCCTAATCGGCGCCACCAAAGAGGTTGTACACTAATCGCCGCATTTTCTTCTTGATTCGATCTCACGGTGCTGCCGGCGCTCGGTCCCGATCCGACATGGCGCGGCTCCATCCACGGCGGCATCGCCGGCCACTTCCTCCACGGCGTCGCTCCCTTGGCGGTGACGTCCACACCAGTAGGAGTTGCTGCTGCTTCAGCTCTCGCTCGCGCTGCTGCTCTGCTCTTGCTCTCGGTCCCCTGCCTGATCTGCTCTTGCTCTTGCTCGCGCTGCTGGTCTCGCTCTTGCTCTTGCTTGCGATGCTGCTCCGATTTAGCTACACTTCAGTCGACTGAATCGACTTTTGGGACAGTCGATTTTCAGGGGGGGGGGGGGGGGGGGGCTCGCCGGAGTTAAGGAAGAACCAGCCGCGGCGGGGAGGGGGCTCGCCGAAGAGGTACCCCACTATCTATCTTAGGATTCAGGGTGAGGGCGGTGGTGGGGCGGTGGCGGGGCGGTGGCGTGGGGATCGCCAGAGAAAAAGCTTGGCATGAGGGGGCCTAGAGGGATAGCCGGGGCGGCGGCGGACCGGCGGTGGGGAGTGTTTTCGGGGCGGGCGAGGCCGCGGACGGTGGGGGGCGGCTGTTTGGCCGGTGGTGGCTGGCGGCTCAGGGGGGTGGGGGTTGAAGATGAACTGCAGGCCCTTGATTTCGTATCCAGCGGCTGCAAAATTGACTGACCAGAGATGAAAAAGTCAGTCGACTGACGTGTAGCCTCACCTCTAGTGCGTTCAGTTTCGACAGTAAAATTCAGTTTCGACAGCAAAATTCAGTTTCGATAGTTAAGTTCAGTTTCGACAGTTAAATTCAGTTTTGACAGTTAAGTTCAGAGATGAGCGGCTGATGTATACATCTAGCACTCTGTGGTTATGTATTTTACGTCATCTATTGGAGATGCTATTAGAATTCCACTCAGGTTAACATTGTCTCTCTTGTCCTGCTTTAGCCTCGGCGTCGTACAACTCACCGGAGCTGCTCCAACGACAAAACCCTCCATCACAGCGGAGCAGTACCTCGGGCTCCATCTCCAGACGCCTAAGATCTTCTTCCCCTCCTCTGACAGCCAAGTCAGCCGGAGCATACTCACCAGCCAACCCAATCACGCTGAGATTGACATGGCTTCGCCAAAGAGGTTGTACACTTGTTGCATATCTTTTTTACTCTACATGTTATATATATTGTCCACTGAGCACACGGAGTAACAGGAAATATGATTATTTTATCCTACTATATGACAAGCAGTGAGGTACCAGGCAACTTAGCTATCCGTGATGGACTCTCTTGAATGCCATCATTATTTATCTCTGCGCGTTTGAGCTGTGCATTTGTCGATGACCGTGGGAGTTGAGCTAGTAGGGTAGTGGCCTGGGTCCAAAGTAATAGAAGTAGCACAAAACATTTTTTAGTGTAGGCTTTTCCTTGCTCAAGCCTGCCTACTGGAATCGCGAGTGCTTGAAAGGAAAAGTGAATGAAAAACATAGGAATTGGAAAGTTTCATATGGTACTACTTTTCATGAATTTGGTGCAAAGGAATGGAGCAAAGGAAAACTGTAGGATTTGTTCCTTTAGTGTCTCCTTGAAAGAAAAACCGTAGGAATTTTGATTTCCACTTGTCCTCCTTTTCAAATTCCTATTCATGAAGCACAAGACTAAGAGATAGTAGCATAATAGCATTATAACCGTACATTTTCTTGTGGTTTGACTTAATCTCACCATGCTTCTTTCATCATGTGATCTTCCAATTCTTGTGAACCAAACACCCAGATTGGTAGAAATCCTGTGTTTTTAAATTCTCTGTTTTGCACATGCATTCCTATCCTATTCCTGTCTATTTCCTATCCCTGCATTGTTAGAATCCTCAAATTCGAACAAGCCCTTACACAATTACTTATATTACAGATATGTGTCAAAGAAAACCTTGTGTGGTTTGTCCTGCTCCTACGGTGCTGTGTTCCACCCCAGCTCAGCTGCTCCAACGACAGAAGGGTTCACCACAGCAGGGATCCGCTCTCTAGACTGTCTTTCGCCGCCTCTGATCTTCTTCCCCGCCGCCGGCAGGCACGACAACTGCATTACCATCATCAACTGAGCAGATGACCTTGAGGACTACACGGGTCCGCAAGAGAGGTCGCACTCGTGTTTGCTTACGTTATGCATCGCTTAATTTGATGACATGCTACTTTATCGTTGTGTTCACCTATTAGACTCTGAGTCAGGTCCAAACTTATGCTGAAACTTGAGTTTTAAAATGGTTGTGGGGTACATATTGGGGCAGCAATCAGTACTATCTGTCTACTATCTGGTTAATCTCGGGTGTCTACTATGAGTTTCATGTTGGGTGCAAACAAACATTAAAGGAGCCATTATCTGTATTTTTTAACTAAAGCTATTATTTGCCAGCTATCATTGGTTTTGGGTCTATCCACAGTTTGCTACCATCACTTTGGATTTGTCCCTGCACTCCTTACATAATCTCACTATGTTTTATTCCTATGCATGTCAGTTATTGTACACAATGGAACTGAACATGTAGAGCAAAAGAGACGAGCCTTGCGTGGAAATAAAATTACATGCAGACGTCGCTCCATGGTGGGCGCAAAGGCAGCCCCCTCCACCCATTTCGGATCGTAATCAAGAGGAAGATAACTGTTCTGAGGGGGATTCAGAAGTAGAAGACCACTCCTATTTACCCCATGAGGTCTTCGCTCTAACTTGGCATGGCGATGTTGGTTATATCATGCATATGGTGCCTTGCATTGCTTACTTTATACATCAAATATGTCAACTCCTTAGTTTAGACATGCTTTGTGTGAATGCCATCTGTTTAGTTTATTCATCGTTTATGTGAATTATGCAATGCCATCTTGTTTAGCCAGGCATCATATATGTGAATTTTGCAATGCCATCCTGCTTAGCCAGTCATCTTATATGTGAATTATATCAGGCCATCCTTTTTTCCGTTACGTATTACATTTGTCAACAATGTTAGTACATTCAACTACTCTTCGTGTGCATCAGTCATTTGACACGGTGATGGAAAATTCTGGAGTGAAAACAAGGTCTTCAGAGCAGACTATGCTATATCTGACGAAGCGCATATCTCACTGGTTACGGATAGCTCCTCAGAGGAGGATTCAGAGACAGATGACCAGTCCTATTTCCCCCCGAGGTGTATGCTCTAATTAACTTGGCAGGGTTATGTTGCTCATATCATGCGTATGGTGTCTTGCATTGCGATGTCATTTGATTAGTTTAGACATGCTTTGTGTGAATGCCACCTGTTTAGTGTCTAATTACCATATATGTGAATTATGCATTAACATCTTGTTGCAAGACATTATATATGTGAATTATGCAATGCTATCTTGTTGCAAAGTTATTATATATGTGAATTATGCAATGCCATGCTGTTGAGCCAATCATCATGTATGTGAATATATCATGCTATCATTTTTTTGTATTACGTGTTCCATTTGTCGACAACGTTTGTATATTCAACTACTCTTCCTGTGCATCAGCCATTTGAAGCGGTGATGGAAGTATTTGGAGTGAAAACAAGGTATTCAGAGCAGACAATGCTACCTGCTGAAGCAGACATCTTGCTGGATACAGTGAGCTCGTCAGAGGAGGATTCAGAGACTGATGACCAGTCCTATTTCCCCCCTGAGGTCTATGCTCAAACTTGGCAGGGTTATATTACCCATGTCATGCATGTTGTCTTGCATTGCTTAGTTTTTACATCATATATGGATTGCCATCTGCTTACTTGCTTACTATATAAATCATATATTTGAATTATATCATGCCATCATGTTTACATACACAACATCTATCTGAATTATGGCATGGCAACCCATGAAATAAAGACATCATATAGTTATATCATCTCATCCTGTTTAGTGTTTACAGTCATCATATTTTGAATTATGTCATTCTATCCGGGAATTATATCATGCTATCATGTTTCCATAGGCGGCATGTATGTGAATTATGGCATGCCAACCTATTTAATAAACACATTATATAGTTATATCATGTCATCCTATTTACATAGTCATCATATTTTGAACTATGTCTTTCCATCTTTTTTAGTTAGCCATCATAACGTGAAATTGTATCATGCTATCCAGTTTAGTTAGCCATCATATATGTGAAATTGTGTCATGCTATCCTATTTGGTTAGACAACATAAATGTGAATTATTTCATGCCCTCTTTTATTCCCCACTATCCATTGCACCTGTCTATCATACAATGTCTGTACATTCAATTACTTTTCTTGTTTATCAGCCATTTGAATTGGAGAGGGTGATGGCAGTATCTAAGGGAGTAATGATACGTCTCCGTCGTATCTACTTTTCCAAACACTTTTGCCCTTGTTTTGGACTCTAACTTGCATGATTTGAATGGAACTAACCCGGACTGACGCTGTTTTCAGCAGACTTTCCATGGTGTTATTTTATGTGCAGAGACAAAAGTTCTCGGAATGACCTGAAACTCCACGGAACATCTATTTGGAAAATAAGAAAAATACTGGAAGAAAAATCCATGTCAGGGGCCCCACACCCTGCCCACGAGGGTGGGGGCGCGCCTACCCCCCTAGGGCGCGCCCCCTACCTTGTGGGCCCCCTGACGCTCCACCGACCTCAACTCCAACTCCATATATTCACTTTTGGGGAGAAAAACTCAGAGAGAAGGATTCATCGTGTTTTACGATACGGAGCCGCCGACAAGCGCTAAAATCTCTCGGGAGGGCTGATCTGGAGCCCGTTCAGGGCTCCGGAGAGGGGGATTCGTCGCCATCGTCGTCATCATCAACCATCCTCCATCACCAATTTCATGATGCTCACCGCCGTGCGTGAGTAATTCCATCGTAGGCTTGCTGGACGATGATGGGTTGGATGAGATCTATCATGTAATCGAGTTAGTTTGTTTAGGGTTTGATCCCTAGTATCCACTATGTTCTGAGATTGGTGTTGCTATGACTTTGCTATGCTTAATGCTTGTCACTAGGGCCCGAGTGCCATGATTTCAGATCTGAACCTATTATGTTTTCATGAATATATGTGTGTTCTTGATCCTATCTTGCAAGTCTATAGTCACCTACTATGTGTTATGATCCGGCAACCCCGAAGTGACAATAATCGGGACCACTCCCGGTGATGACCATAGTTTGAGGAGTTCATGTATTCACTATGTGCTAATGCTTTGTTCCGGTACTCTATTAAAAGGAGGCCTTAATATCCCTTAGTTTTCGCTAGGACCCCGCTGCCACGGGAGGGTAGGACAAAAGATGTCATGCAAGTTCTTCTCCATAAGCACGTATGACTATATTTGAAATACATGCCTACATTACATTGATGAATTGGAGCTAGCTCTGTGTCACCCCATGTTACGATTGTTACATGATGAACCGCATCCGGCATAATTCTCCATCACCGATCCAATGCCTACGAGTTTTTCACATATTGTTCTTCGCTTATTTACTTTTCTGTTGCTACTATTACAATCACTACAAAACACCAAAAATATTACTTTTGTTCCCGTTACTACTACTATCATATCACTTTGCTACTAAACACTTTGCTGCAGATACTAAGTTATCCAGGTGTGGTTGAATTGACAACTCAGCTGCTAATACTTGAGAATATTCTTTGGCTCCCCTTGTGTCGAATCAATAAATTTGGGTTGAATACTCTACCCTCGAAAACTATTGCGATCCCCTATACTTGTGGGTTATCAAGTAACAACACGGTCTTCAGAAAAGATAGTGCTACCAGTTGATGCAGATAGAACCACAGTTGTACTTGCCCAAGAACCAGCCCCACCACACATAACCCAGACTCTCGCAGATTGTACCCCTACCCAGTTGGACAGAGAACCAGCTACACCCCTTCTAACCCCAGCCCCAGCAGATAGTAACCCAGTTCCAGTTGACACAGCACCGTCTCCACCACAGAGTGCCCAAACACGAGCAGTTAGTAAGGGAACTACAGTGCCCAAAGCACGAGGACCACCACTCTGAATCCCAACTCAACGCTTAAATGAGAAGAATTGTTCTCAGGTCAGGTTCTGTAGCTATGGTTCATACTCCTTTGCTCTTGCATCACTCTATTTACTCAGACCAACTATTTTCAAATTTGAAGGATGGAATTGAAACTCCAATGGCGCAACATGTATGTATTAAACTTGTTTCTTTAACTGGTTTGCTATTGTAACTTGCTCTATATTGATTTCAGTTTCAATTGAATAAATAGTTATGTTCTCATGTCATGCACATTACAAGTGTCTCTATAGTTTCCCACACTTATATTCTGTCTACTCTGCTTTGTCTTGAACAAATATTATTTGAACTGTGTCTCTATCTGGATTTGGCAACAAAAAATAGAATGATATAGACCATAAAGTGACCATGGTACATAGATATATGTTTGTTTCATGCTGTTATCCTGTGCACTTTACTACTGAACTGATTTACCAAAATGAGTTTCATATACAACATGGTAAACATGTGATGTGTCTGCTTGTTTCTTTTTTAGAATGCGGACAAAATATTGGTGTGATGCCCCCGATTCAATCGTACACTAATCATACACACAAACATGTACGATCAAGATGAGGGACTCACGGGAAGATATCACAACACAACTCTAAAAATAAAATAAGTCATACAAGCATCATAATACAAGCCAGGGGCCTCGAGGGCTCGAATACAAGTGCTCGATCATAGACGAGTCAGTGGAAGCAAAAATATCTGAGTACAGACATAAGTTAGACAAGGTGCCATAAGATGGCTAGCACAAACTGGGATACAGATCGAAAGAGGCGCAGGCCTCCTGCTTGGGATCCTCCTAAACTACTCCTGGTCATCGTCAGCGGCCTGCACGTAGTAGTAGGCACCTTCGGTGTAGTAGGAGTCGTCGTCGACGGTGGCGTCTGGCTCCTGGGCTCCAGCATCTGGTTGCGACAACCAGGTAGAAGGGAAAGGGGGAAAAGAGGGAGAAAAGCAACCGTGAGTACTCATCCAAAGTACTCGCAAGCAAGGATCTACACTACATATGCAGGGGTACCTGTGTAAAGGGGCAATATCAGTGGACTGAACTGCAGAATGCCAGAATAAGAGGGGGATAGCTAGTCCTGTCGAAGACTACGCTTCTGGAAGCCTCCATCTTGTAGCATGTAGAAGAGAGTAGATGGTAAGTTCACCAAGTAGCATCGCATAGCATAATCCTACCCGGCGATCCTCCCCTCGTCGCCCTGTGTGAGAGCGATCACCGGGTTATATCTGGCACTTGGAAGGGTGTGTTTTATTAAGTATCCGGTTCTAGTTGTCATTAGGTCAAGGTACAACTCCAAGTCGTCCTGTTACCAAAGATCATGGCTATTCGAATAGATAAACTTCCTTGCAGGGGTGCACCACATTACCCAACACGCTTGATCCCATTTGGCCGGACACACTTTCCTGGGTCATGCCCGGCCTCGTAAGATCAACACGTCGCAGCCCTACCTAGGCACAACAGAGAGGTCAGCACGCCGGTCTAAATCATATGACGCAGGGGTCTGGGCCCATCGCCCTTTGCACACCTGCACGTTGGGAATGCGGCCGGAAGCAGACCTAGCCTCCCTATAACAAGAGCAGGTGTTCCAGTCCAATCCGGCGCGCGCCGCTCAGTCGCTGACGTCAAGAAGGCTTCCGCTGATACCACGACATTGAGTGCCCATAACTGTTCCCGCATAGTTGGTTAGTGCGTATAGGCCAGTGGCCAAACTCAGATCAAATACCAAGATCTCGTTAAGCTTGTTAATTGATGTATCCACGGACGCCGACCAGGGCGAGGCCCACCTCTCTCCTAGGCGGTCTCAACCTGCCTTGTCGCTCCGCCACAAAGATCAACACAGAGGGCCGTCGGGACAAAGGTCCTTTCAGCCCCCAATCCGTGAATCACTCGCGGGTGCTCCACCAACCGACCCGACTTTAGTCACCACATGTATCATGTATAAAGTATATAGTATATACCCGTGATCACCTTCCGAGTGATCACGTCCCGATAGTATAGCATGGCAGACGGACAAGAATGTAGGCCACTGATGGAATACTAGCATCCTATACTAAGCATGTAGGATTGCAGGTAAAGGTAACAACAGTAGTAGCAAGGACAGGCTATGCATCAGGATAGGATTAACGGAAAGCAGTAACATGCTATACTACTCTAATGCAAGCAGTATAGAGAAAAATAGGCGATATCTGGTGATCAAGGGGGGGCTTGCCTGGAAGCTCAGCCGAGAAGGAGGGGTCGTCAACACCGTAGTCGTACTGGGTAGCAGCGGCGTCGATCTCGGTGTCTAACGAGAGAATAGGGGGAAGAAACAATAAATATAATGCACACATAAGCATGACGATGAAAGACATGTCAATGCGCGGTGCTAGGTGTGCCCTAACGCGGTAGGAGGTGGTATCGGCGAAGGGGGTAAACATCCGGGAAAGTATTCCCGGTGTTTCGCGTTTTCGGACAGATGAACCGGAGGGGGAAAGTTGCGTGTTTGCTATGCTAGGGATGTGTGGCGGACGAACGGGCTGCGTATCCGGAAGCGTCTCGTCGTTCTGAGCAACTTTCATGTACAAAGTTTTTCCATCCGAGCTACGGTTTATTTTATATTAATTTTAAAAGATTTAATCATTTTTAGAATTTATTTAATTATTTTAAATCAACGTTATCCAGAATAGTGCATGCTGACGTCAGCATGAAGTCAGCAGTCAACAGGGCGTTGAATGGGTCAAACTGACATGCGAGACCCACCTATCATACCCTGTTTAGGTTAATTAGGATTTAGCTAATCTAATTACTGTTTAATTAAACTAACTAGTTTATTAGATTAATTAAACAGGATTAATTAACTAAATTAATTAATTATTAATTTTATTAATTCATTTTTATTTATCTTTTTTAAACGTTCTGGGGGCGTGGGCCCCATATGTCATAGGGCCAGAGGGCTACCGGGCGGTGGATGCAGGCACCTGGGCGTGGGCGTCCGCCCGAACACGCACGGGCGTGATGGAGGGCGCCGGCGGAGGCCATGGCCGGTGGCGGCCTCAGGGCAGGTGATCGGCGGCGGCGGCGACGGAGGAGCAGCGGGGCGCTGCGTGTGGCGGAGCGGCATAGGGCCGGTGGCCAGGGACGGGGCGGAGCAGCGGCCAGCAGCAGAGGAGGCGGCGAGTGGGGTGCGCGGGCAGTCACGAGCCACAGCGGCAGAGAGAGGCGGGGCAGTGATCGGAGCAGGAGGGGGTGACAGGGTGAGGCCACAGCGAAGGTAGGGCGGAGCGCGGCGGGCGCGAGGTCGGGCCGCGGCGACGTGGGCAGGTGGTGAGCAGGGTGCGGGGCCAGCACGGTGATGGCCGCGAGTGGCCGAGCGGGCGTGAAGCAGAGGGAGCGCGGGCGATGGCAGGAACTGCGGGCGCGCGAGGGGGCGCGGGTGTTAGTGGCCCGGCAGGAGCAGCAGGTCGAGCAGGGCACAGCGGCGCGGGCGAACAGGGGGGTCGCGGCAGCGATGCCGTGCGTGAAGCGAAGCGCGCATGGAGCAGACGAGCGTTCGTACGCGTGGGCGTGCGCGGGAGCGAAGGGTAGAGGAGGGGCGCTCATGAGGGGAAGGTAGGGCACGGGGCAGCGGGGCTCGGGGCTCGGGGAGGTTGACGGGGACGGCAGGCGCAGGGGAGGAGGCGATGCCGTAGAGGACGGCGGGGAGGCATTCCGGGCGACGACGGCGTTGAGCTCCGAGGCGCGGGCGCGCGAGCCCCGATCCGATCTGGATCGGGGGAGAGGAGGGGAACGACGTGGGGGAGAGTGGTGGGTTCGATGGGTTAGGGTTTTGGGGGAGGGGTTAAGGGAGTGGGGTGTGGGGCGGTTGGGCCGGCCTGGTGGGGTGGCCGACTGGGCCGGCTGGGTCGAGGCCCAGTGGGGGGTTTGGGGGGTTTTCTCCCAAGTTTTATTTATCTTTGTTTGTTTTGTTTCCTGTTTTTATATTTCTTTTCTTTGTTTTCCTTTTTCTGTTTTTTCAAAAATGTTTAGCACCTAATTGATTTTTATAAAATATGGGAGCTAGCTCATAAATTGGAGTGCATTAGATCCTAGCACCAAAAACTAGTTTGGGTGAAATACTATTTCATATTAGATTTAGATTAATTAAAAGGTTATTAAATAATGTATTCAGCCACTGTTTGAGGTTGTTTAAATGACTTATCATATTTGAATAATGTTGTTTACAGTTTTATCCTAGCCTCTGATTTATCTACTATTTATTGAACATTTTAGTTTTGAGTTTGAAAACTTTTGTTGTTTGCCTTTAATTAAAATTTGAATTTGGATCGTTTTTTAACTAACCCGAGATTAACTACAGTGACAGAGGTGACGTGGCATCATTAGCAGGGAATTACTGTAGTCTAATTATTCGGGCGTCACAATTGGAGAACAGTACCTCGTTATGCAATGGTGAAGGAAGTAATGCAGATAAGGTTCAAGATAGTAAGACATCCATGTCGGTCTCCAAGAAAGCTGATAAAAACTACCTTGACGACAGTGAGAGAACCTAGAAGTCTTGTCTTGATGTACTGTTCGAGTTACTGGCCACTACTGCTGGCACAAGCTCTTCGAACTCGCTGCCTGAATCAGTTCATCTTCTTAAGTCTCAACTTCAAGTTGAAAGACATCGATCAGATGTGTTGCGACAGGAAGCTGAAGGACTGAGGAAGTCCCTACAGAATTCAGATGCATACTTTCTGGTGCAACAGCAAGCGCTGGAGGATTTAAGCGCCAAACAAGAGAAAGTTAATAAGCTTGCTAAGCATCTTGCCAGCATTATGGGTACCAAGGATATTGTTTCTTGAGATCTTCTAAAGTCGTTTCAGTTCTGGACTTGTTTTGCTGCGGCGTTTATTTGCACTGGTCGCCAACTTTGACAACCAGTGTATATGATATGCTGCTTTGTTCCCTATATTTGCACTGGTGGCGAACTTTGATGCCCAGTGGATGTAATATGTGTAATGGCCGTGATAGCCTAGCGTAAGTTGATTGCTTATTTATTTCCATTTTGTCTTGTTTATTTGTTTGCTTGTAGTCAGTGCTGTTCTTTTTCCGCGGTTTGCTAGTGGCCGCAATAACCCTTTTTTTCAAACTAGGCCACAATAACCATGGGCTACATATTTACTGTAGTGACACTGGGCCTTCTACAGGCCGTAGAAACAATGGGCCTTCTACGGGGCGTAGAAACAATGGGCCTTATACGGGCTGTATCATCAATGGGCCTTCTACGGGCCGTACCATCAATGGGCCTTCTACGGGCTGTCTGATCGATTGCCCAAACATGGGCCAATAACATACCGCTTTATGGCCGTAAACGGGCTAGAGTTGGAATCGTCCATTCATGGGCCAACCATAATGGGCCGTCGTTAATCGGCCGTATCTGATGATGCTATGAAAACGGCCCAACGTATTAACAGGCCACAAACGGGCCGACTTTAAGCACGGGCTGAATTTGGCCCACAAGCAGAAAATGACAGTAACGGACCGTAAGTAACCGAATGCTGGAAATGAGCCCAAGAATAAATGGGCCCTGAGAAGGCCGAAAGATAACATGGGCTGGAAACGGCCCAACGGAATAATGGGCCGTTAATGGGTATAAAGTGATACACTGTTCATTACGGGCCAGTTTTACCACGGGCCGTTAATGGGCCGAGGGTTACTAAGGGCCTCATATGGGCCAAAAGACGTCATGGGCCATAAATGGGCCGGAAGTTAAAACGGGCTGGAATTATATTGGACGGCCCAGATGACGCTACTGGGCCTAATTCGGATAGGCCGTAAACGGGCCCGGGGTTAGCGGGCTGTAAATGGGCTATATGCGAACAGGCCGTTAACAGGCTTGCCGTGGGTTGGCCCGCCACCTTTTGACCAAGTCAAACGGGCCGTCCTTTTCACAGGAATGGGCCTCTGTTGGGCCGTGCCACGTGTCGACGTATCATAGGCGCTTTGGGTCCAATGAGTGGATGACATCTGTCCCAACGGTGAGCCGACACGTGTTTCCTCCAGCGAATGATGATTTTACACGTGGAAAATCCCCATTGGTCGGGGCTGTTAACGGGTTATCGGATCCAAAACCGGACCCGATAGCTTAACGGCGTTCCGGTATGGTGGATGCCACGTGTCGGTCACCCTTGACGAAAGCACTTCTGTGACGCGCGATTTATCGTCATGGAAGTGGACACTTCCGTGATGATAATTTTGGTAATGTCATGGAACACTTCTACGACAGCACAGGTATGACTATCTTGATTCTGTCATAAATTTGTCATGGATGTACATGCATGACAGAAAACGTGACCTACTGTGACAAACACGTATCCTCACGGAAGTGTTTTTTTGTAGTGGAAGCGTGTCATAATATACGGAACGGTGGTAAGTTGCATGGCAATATATCTCGGAATGGCTATGGAAATGCCATAATAGGTAGGTATGGTGGCTGTTTTGAGGAAGGTATATGGTGGGTGTATGGTACTGACAAAAGTTGCGCGATACTAGAGAGGCTAGCAATGGTGGAAGGGTGAGAGTGCGTATAATCCATGGACTCAACATTAGTCATAAAGAACTCACATACTTATGGCAAAAATCTATTAGTTATCAAAACGAAGTACTACGCGCATGCTCCTAGGGGGGTAGATTGGTAGGAAAAGACCATCGCTCGTCCCCGACCACCACATAAATAAATCATGCTCCAACTTCATCACATAACGGTTCACCATACGTGCATGCTACGAGAATCACAAACTTTAGAACAAGTATTTCTCAAATTCACAACTACTCAACTAGCATGACTCTAATATCACCATCTTCATATCTCAAAACAATTATCAAGTATCAAACTTCTCTTAGTATTCAATGCACTTTAAAGTTTTTTATCTTGGATGCCTATCATATTAGGACTAATTTTATAACCAAAGCAAATTACCATGCTGTTCTAAAGGACTCTCAAAATAGTATAAGTGAAGCATGAGAGATCAAATATTTCTATAAAATAGAACCACCGTCGTGATGTGTGTCTCTCCCAAAAGGTGTGTACAGCAAGGATGATTGTGGTAAAATAAAAAGCAAAGACTCAAATCATACAAGACGCTCCAAGCAAAACACATATCATGTGGTGAATAAAAATATAGCTCCAAGTAAAGTTACCGATGGATGAAGACGAAAGAGGGGATGCCTTCCGGGGCATCCCCAAGCTTTGGCTTTTTGGTGTCCTTGGATTTACCTTGGGGTGCCTTGGGCATCCCCAAGCTTAGGCTCTTGCCACTCCTTGTTCCATAACCCATCAAATCCTTACCCAAAACTTGAAAACTTCACAACACAAAACTCAACAGAAAATCTCGTGAGCTCCGTTAGCGAAAGAAAACAAAACACCACTTCAAGGTACTGTAATGAACTCATTCTTTATTTATATTGGTGTTAAACCTACTGTATTCCAACTTCTCTATGGTTCATAAGCTTCATTACTAGCCATAGATTCATCAAAATAAGCAAACAACACACGAAAAACAGAATCTGTCAAAAACAGAACAGTCTGTAGAACGCAAACTTCTGGAACTCGGACAAATATACCAAAATAGGAAGACCTAGATAATTTGTTTATTGATCTACTGCAATTGGAATAAGTATTTTATCACGTTCTGGTGATTTTTAACAATTGTTTTCGTGAACAGAAAGTTTCTGGAATTTTCAGCAAGATCAAATAACTATCATCCAAGAAGATCTTATAGGTTTAACTTGGCACAAACACTAATTAAAACATAAAAACAAATCTAACCAGAGGGTATATCAAATATTTATTCCTAAACAGAAACAAAAATCAAGAAACAAAAATAAAATTGGGTTGCCTCCCAACAAGCGCTATCGTTTAACGCCCCTAGCTAGGCATAAAGGCAAGGATAGATCTAGGTATTGCCATCTTTGGTATGCAATTCTTCAATAAAACACTTATAACCCTTAGGAGTTTCCCTTCCTTTTTTATTAATGATTCAACCCCTGGGCAAGAAATCAAGAAATTCATTCGTGGCAAAAGGTTCCTTAATGATAGCGAAAAAGTTGGGATGAACACTTATCGATTTGAGATCCGCATTTTCCTTACTAGAAGATTCACCCTTAGTTTTAGGAACATACATTAATTTGGCAATTTTAGCATTAGGAGTTTTTGGAGTATTTTTCACGGAAGAAAAGGTTGACCCTAAGTTGGTAATAATATCCTCAATCTTATCAATTCTAGTGGAATCTTGATCTATCTTTTTGTTAACCATGGGTTCCTTTTCTTTAAAAAATTTAAGAGCAACTCCTATCTTAGATCCGTATTGGGTAATTTGGTTGTGGATCTTTTTATCCAAATTTTCAATCAACTCTATGGTGGCAACATTATTTTCAATAATTTCAAGCCTTTGCATCACATGTTCCAAGGTTAAAATAGTTCCATTAACCAAAAGAGGTGGTGGGCCAAACAAATCTATCATAGCATTGTAAGAATCAAAAGGACGGCTACCCAAGAAATTCCCTCCGGTAATGGTATCAAGAATATATCTATTCCAAGGAGTGATGCCTACATAAAAATTGTGAAGAAGAACAGAAGTAGATTGCTTCCTAGTAGATCTATTTTGAGCATTGCAAATTCTGTACCAAGCATCTTTTAAATTTTCTCCCTCCCTTTGTTTAAAATTAAGAATTTCACTCTCGGGAGACAAAGGAGTAGATAAAGGACTGGCCATGATGGCACAGAGGACACAAGAAGCAAGCGAAAAAGAGGCGAACAGAAAGAGAGGGCAATAAAATGGCAAGGGTGAAGTGGGGGAGAGGAAAACGAGAGGCAAATGGCAAATAATGTAATGCGAGGGACAAGAGTTTGTGATGGGTACTTGGTATGTCTTGACTTGTGTGTAGACTCCCCGGCAACGGCGCCAGAAATCCTTCTTGTTACCTCTTGAGCATGCGTTGGTTTTGCCCTTGAAGAGGAAAGGGTGATGCAGCAAAGTAGCGTAAGTATTTCCCTCCGTTTTTTGAGAACCAAGGTATCAATCCAGTAGGAGGCCACACGCAAGTCCCTCGTACCTACACAAACAAATAAGAACCTCGCAACCAACGCGATAAAGGGGTTGTCAATCCCTTCTCGGTCACTTACGAGAGTGAGATCTGATAGAGATGATAAGATAATATTTTTGGTATTTTTGTGATAAAGACTAAAAGTAAAGAAAGCAAAATAAACGGCAAAAGAAATAGCTAGTTGTCGGGAGATTAATATGATGGAAAATAGACCCGGGGGCCATAGGTTTTCACTAGTGGCTTCTCTCAAGATAGCATAAGTATTACGATGGATGAACAAATTACTGTCGAGCAATTGATAGAAAAGTGCATAGTTATGAGAATATCTAGGCATGATCATGTATATAGGCATCACGTCCGCGACAAGTAGACCGACTCCTGCCTGCATCCACTACTATTACTCCACACATCGACCACTATCCAGCATGCATCTAGAGTATTAAGTTCATAAGAACAGAGTAACGCATTAGGTAAGATGACATGATGTAGAGGGATAAACTCAAGCAATATGATATAAACCCCATCTTTTTATCCTCGATGGCAACAATACAATACGTGTCGTTTCCCCTACTGTCACTGGGATCGAGCACCGCATGATTGAACCCAAATCTAAGCACTTCTCCCATTCCAAGACAAATCAATCTAGTAGGCCAAACCAAACTGATAATTCGAAGAGACTTGCAAAGATAACCAATCATACATAAAAGAATCTAGAGAAGATTCAAATATTGTTCATAGATAATCTTAATAATAAACCCACAATTCATCGGATCTCGACAAACACACCGCAAAAAGAGTTACATCGAATAGATCTCCAAGAAGATCGAGGAGAACTTTGTATTGAGATCCAAAGAGAGAGAAGAAGCCATCTAACTAATAACTATGGACCCGAAGGTCTGAGGTAAACTACTCACACATCACCGGAGAGGCTATGGTGTTGATGTAGAAGCCCTCCGTGATCGATGCCCCCTCCGGCGAGCGCCGGAAAAGGCATTAAGATGGGATCTCACGGGTACAGAAGGTTGCGGCGGTGGAATTAGGTTTTCGTGGTGCTCCTCGATGGTTTCGGGTACGTAGGTATATATAGGAGGAAGAAGTAGGTCGGTGGAGCCATGAGGGGCCCACGAGGGTGGAGGGCATGCCCAGGGGGTAGGCGTGCCCCCTGCCTCGTGGCGACCTCGTTGATTGCTTGACGTCCACTCCAAGTCCTCTGGATCACGTGTGTTCCAAAAATAACTCTCCCGAAGGTTTCATTCCGTTTGGACTCCGTTTGATATTCCTTTTCTGCGGAACACTGAAATAGGCAAAAAACAGCAATTTTCACTGGGCCTTGGGTTAATAGGTTAGTCCCAAAAATAATATAAAAGTGTATAATAAAGCCCATTAAACATCCAAAACAGAATATATAATAGCATGGAGCAATCAGAAATTATAGATACGTTGGAGACGTATCAATCTTCCGTTTTGGCTTTCCACACAGCATTATAACAGATAATGGCACTAATCTCTCCAAGGGTGCTATGAAAGAATTTTGTCAACGAGAGCATATCCGGCTTGATGTATCGTCAGTGGCTCACCCCCAATCTAATGGGCAAGCTGAGAGAGCCAATCAAGAGATCCTGAGAGGCATCAAGCCCCGCCTTATGGTTCCCTTACAGAGGACGTCGGGTTGTTGGGTGGAGGAGTTACCTTTTGTGTTATGGAGCATTAATACCACCCCCAACAGATCTACGGGTTACACGCCTTTCTTCATGGTTTATGGAGCAGAGGCGGTTCTCCCTAGTGACATCCGTCACGACTCACCGCGTGTGGCGGCTTATGTTGAAGCTGACAATGAAAAGGCACGTCAGGAAGCACTTGACCTGTTAGATGACGAGCGTGACATCACGGCGGCTCGTTCGGCGATCTACCAGCAAGATCTGCACCGTTATCACAGCCGCCAGGTTAAAACTAGAACTTTTCAAGAAGGTGATCTGGTGCTCCGGCTTATCCAGGATCAAACTGATATGCACAAGTTATCCCCACCTTAGGAAGGACCTTTTGTGGTCAGTAAGAATCTCAACAATGGGTCGTACTACCTTATCGATGTTCGAGAGCACAAAGACTCACGTAAGACGGAGGAGGAGACCCACCGGCCGTGGAATATTGCTCATCTTCAGCCTTACTACACCTGAGCCACTGGCTCTTCTGATGTACATATTTTGACAATGTATATATTATGATCAATATAATAAAGCCGGCATCCCTGTTAAGGCAGGGCCTCTGTCGTTTTCTCTTTAAATAACGAGTTTTTTGGTCACTTGAGGGCTTCTGCTTTATAAAGCGAAGTTAGGGATTACCCTTCGATCCGGCTTATAGGCCATATATATATATATATATATATATATATATATATATAAACTTGGGGGCTTGCTACCCAGGTTAAAGGGACCAAAGAGAGTCTGTTGCAAAAGCACAACTCAAACATAGGTGCCCCTTGAGCACAGCTCAAAAATATTGCTTGGGGGCTCTTTGTTCTAAAGAACAAGATTTTTTATGACCCTTGTAATAGGCTTAAAAGCAAGGCTTGGAAGCTAGGTGTATTCACCTAAAACCCCGGGTTATCCTGCCTTTTTAAGTCTGCCACTCCGCCCAGGTAATCCTGGAATGACCCGCCGTACTTTTGACAAGTCAATCTTATACAGACCCTGAACTTGTCAAAGTTAAAACGACGATTGGTTGTGTGAGGTCCGGTTTATAAGGTTTGTATAAAGGTTTAACTTAGTGGTTGTGCGGCCCGTGAAAGCACTTGAGTTTTAGGCCTGGCCGCCTATGAAAGCCTTGATTTTTTGTTGTTGTTTGATTTGAACATTTTTTGAGGTTTTTTCTCATGTGACACAGTAATACATGGTTAAAAAGCCGATGAGGGCTGTGATGCCTTATGGTTTATAAATGAAACTACCCGATGTTTATTAACCCGGCCTGGCTTTCGACTATAAGTCGCCAGTATGAGATAAGAAAATACCCGGTGTTTATTAACTCGGCCTGGCTTGTTCATCAGCCGGCAATATATGATATTTACCAGTGCTCAAAATTCGGGTTATCACCCTTACTACACTGGTTTGGTAAACCACCAGTGTAATCAAATATCACGGGTATGATATATTTTCAATTATGTATGGTTATAATTAAGGCCAGCCTTGGTTATAAACTATTTTTGTTTCCCATGGCTTTATATTGGGCGTTATGACCCGTCCAGCGGTAAACCGCCGGGACACTTTTAATCTGTTGTATGCAGGAACAGATTCAACATTGTTAATATCATAAGCATACGTGGCATATCTTAAACATGGCGAATCATCAGTGTCATGCAAAGCAAATATGCGCGATGGCATAGCAGATCAAGAGTTTAAGCTAGCCTATTACAAGGCATTTGGTGCCCAAAAGAATACTTGTTTTAACAAGTCTTGCAGAAAGCAGATGTTCAGCTTGCCTCCGGTTTATGAATCTTGGCTTGGTTGACTTGAAGATTGTGGATCATCCAGCGCTGGTTCATCTTCCTCTTCTCTACCCAATGGCTGGAAGTCAATAGTTGTACAATCGATTCTAGTTAAGGCTTTGAATACAGCTTCATCACTTATAAGTGTGGAGGGGTCAATACCAGGAGCATAAGTATGCTTACGGATTGGAGGAGTAAGACTTGGAGTATCATAAGCTGGCGCTTTAACTCTCTTGTTGTTGGCATCATAAATCAACTGATAATGTGAAAGATCGGTCTCTTTAGCCAATTTGCTAGCCAATGGGAGCATTTCCCTCGTCAGGGCTCCGAGGTCATCAGTATTAAAGTCTGACCCGTCTTCCTTTATGCTCGGGTAGCCGTCTCCCAAATCGGTCGGATCAAGATCAGATATCCATGCTTTGGCCCGAGTTAGTGCAGTAAGAGCACCTGCCCTGGCAGCTGATTTATTTAGTTCTTCAAGCCGGGCAAGCATCATTGCCAGCCTTTCCAACGTCTCCTTGATCAAGGTTAGGGGCGGTTTGTTATGGGAAGCTGTGCAGATAACCCATTGTACGCCGGTATATAACTACTCTATAAGTGTACAGGCGGCTTTCAGTTTTTGCCACATATCTGAGCCAATGTGAGCAGAGCGGGTTCCTGCATCATCAAAAAGTCTGTAAACCAGCAGTTTATTAGATAATACATGTTAAAAGCTTATGAAGAAGCTATTTACCAAAAATGGTAGCGGTCATGGCATTTATTTGTTGTTTCAAGCCAGTCAGCTCCTCCGCTACCGGATTAAGGGCCCCTTCAGCATCCTCAGCCCTCTTCAGCAGAGTTGACTTTTCTGTATCCCAACCTGCCCGCTCGTTTTTGAAGCTTTCCTTCAGTTTTTCCATTGCTGCTAAGGCACTCGTCAGTTCATCCTTGGCCTTGGAAGTCTCTGCTTGTTGCGATTTGATATTTTCTTGAAGGTCAGCGATTTGGGATTCCTTCTTGATAAGCTCAGCCTACAAGAGACAAGCAATTTATGAGATGATAATGCATATTCAAAGTCCCAAGCACATAACAAGTAATATACTTGGCACTTGGGGGCTAATGTCTATTGCTTCTTATAAAAAAATTACAAGTCCCAATCTCAATACATGTATTATTCTTGGCACTTGGGGGCTAATGCATATTTGCTCCAGTCAAAACTATGGATTTTTCTTCTGCTATCAGCTCGGTGGTCAACCGGTTTACAAAGGTCCTAAACAAGAATTTTGAGCCTTACAACATAATTAGTCCCAACTTAACATATTTGTTAAGTCGGCCCTTGGGGGCTACACAGGCAAAATTGAAGAGTTGTTATTCTACAAGTCCCGGTTCATATTGACAGTATAAACCGGCCCTTGGGGGCTACTGGAGTTGATCTATATGGTTCTTGGAAGTTTACAGAACATTCTATTCTTTTATGTCCAATAAACTTGGCGGCTAAGGGAAGAATATTTATGTAGAGTTAATAGCATTTACCTCATATTGCTCCTTCATCATATTCAGTAAACCGGCTTCATAGTCACGGCTTGTGTACAAACGGTTTAAAAACCCAGAATGAATATCTTGGGCGCTGAGGTGGGCATAGCTTTCCAAGTCTACCTTCCACTTGCCTTTATCAACAACAGAGATTTCTTCTTTGGCACTGTGTTTTGACAGAGCAGTGGGGTTGCCTGGGGTTGTGTAACCAATGCCAGTAACCACAACGTCGTCAGTTTTGTCATCAGCAGCTTTAATTGGGCTTGGCGGTTTATCAGCATGAATCATCGGATAAACTTCCATATGTTCAACTAAGATTTCATGATCTTGCAGTGGCGGGTCATCAAGAATAGCTTCAGTATTTGGATTAGACTGTTCCGGGGTCATTTCCGGATCAGTTGGAATGCTATCATCAGCCGGCTTATTCAGTTTGGACCTTTTACTGGCTCTGGCTTGGGCCCTGAAAATAATAAGTATAGATCAGGTTAGTATAAAGATCAAGTATAAGATATGAAGGATCAGTTAAATATGCTCACCCAGGAACCGTTTTGAGGGTTGGAATTTGCCTGTTGACTCGCTAGAGGAAGAATGGGAAGTTCCCTGATAATTTGAATCAGACGGATTAAGAGGTTGTCGGAAATAACCCGCCTTGGGATAACATGTGTCAGAAGTATAAGAGACCTCTGGGCGGTGTTTACGATCCGGCGTGTTCGGTAAACCGGAAGAAGTTACCACATGGCCGCTATGCTGGGTTGTGCAGCGAGCTTCGTGTTGCTGTTTCTTCAAAAGAAAGTTTGGATCCAAGTGAGCTAGAGGGTGAGAAAATCTTACTTTCTAGTTTGCTTGACGGGTTTTCGGAGTTCGCAGAGGTTCTGAGCCGGAGGAAAGAATAATTACCTCTGCGTCACCAGCATGGCTAGCCTCTGCGTCATCCTAACAATAGTCATTGTCAATGAGATGTATGAAAAAGGAGCCAAGTGAATCAAGTTCTACCTCTGACTCATGATTATCATCGTCATCGTCAATGTTTTTAACTCGGTGGACTCGACGGTTTTCTTTTTGGTGGGTTTCTTGTTGGCCTTGGTCTTGACACGAGGTGTTTTGGCCGGTTTATCCTGCGGTTTCCTCTTCCAGAAGGGATCATCACCCTGTTAAAAATTGAAAAGATCATAAGGGAGTATTAAGAATATGGATTAAGCAGGAGTTGGGCAATTCTTACAGCTGGCGGTTTATTTGAAGCGCAGAAAGGACTAAGCCCTGTTTTGCTGCACTCGGCCACCGGTTCATTGAACATTTTCTTGACGGCTTCAGTAATTTCAGCGTCAGACAGCTGAATATCAGTGTGGCGTTGAGGGTCTTTCACGTCCCCTGTGTATTCACACATTAAACCGGGGCGATGGCTTAAGGGTAAAATACTCCAAGACACCTAGCAACGGACAAAATCAACGCCTGTTAAACCGTTTGCCACAAAGGCTCTGAGCTTTGAAAGCTGTGGTGCATACTTGGCCCGTTCCTTTGCACTGAGTCTTTGGGGGTGTGGATGTGTACTGGTAAGCCGGTGAGCACGGTAAGCCGGTGAGCACGGTAACCCGACAGAGGATTCTCACCAGTTGGAGATGTACCTTGGCAATAGAACCAAGTTTGATTCCAGTCTTTGGGGTGGCTATGATGGTTAGCGTGAGGGAAGCTGACATCTTTTCTCTTTTGGATTCAAACCCCGCCAAGTTCAGTATTGGGCCCATCCAAAAATTCTGTACGGCGGTTTAAATAGTAGAAATCTCTGAACAGTTCAACCGTGGGCTCCTCTTGCAGGTAAGCTTCACAGAACACTTGAAAATTGCAAATATTGGATACGGAGTTAGGTCCAATATCTTGAGGGTGAAGTTGGAGGAAATGAAGCACATCACAGAATTTTTTTGATCCGAGAGGGCTGAATCCTCGACTCAGATGGTCAACAAAAATGATCACTTCCCCTTCCTTGGGTTCAGGAGGATTTTCAGGACCAGGGGCTCTCCAGTGGATGTCTTCCTTTTTGGCTAAAGCGCCAGTAGCAACACACCCGTTCAGCTCTTCTTCTGTAACCCGGGATTGAACCCAGTTGCAGGAATAAAAGGACTTTGCCATTTATTCGATAACCTGGAAGAAGGTTTGTGCCAGTTTAAGATTCATGGTTAATCCGCTAAAGGTTAAAAGGCAGAAAGTGTTGAAGCATGCAAAAGTGTTATACCGGAGATTGACGTTATCAAGTTGCAGAGATGAGCAATTGGCAGTTTAAGAGGGGACTAATGGTACCTGGTGGGTTATTATTTTCTGAATTAAACCGCCCACACAGAAATTGAAAGTACAGATCTTAAATTGGAAAATGACTAAGTGATGAAAAACAGTTTTCACAGATTGATATCATGATTTTGGATCTATCGCGTGTCAGAAAATGAAAATATATTCAGACCTAAATATTGGTACTTGAACAGTTTATAAAGGTCCAGATTGGATTTTCTACCTAAAAAGAGATGCTCTGATGAGGAAAGAAGGACTGGCTATTGCCGCACAGGAAAATATCAAGTTTGAATCAAAAATTCATGCTGCAGCAAAGAACAAGTGAAGAACTGTGTTGAACCTCCATGAGCTCGTACAAACCCTAATGAGATCTACGGAGGGGAAAGGAGGAAGAACTTACCGAGGCTGCTGGAGCGGTGGAGGCGCGCGAGCGAGATCTGGACTAATCAGGTTGATGCAGCGGTCAATGGTGATGCAGAGGAGAGGATCGATGGCGGCGGCTGGGCTCAAGAGCAGCACGTCGCGAGGAAGACGATGAAGACGAAGAGGCTGAGGGGGGAAAGTGAAAAGGACCTCTGGCCCTATTTATAAGGCGAATGGATAGGTGGCATGCACGGGAATCGAGGAGCTCCAAATTGGATATGTAACAGGGCCAACGCCTCGATTTTCGGAGGTTCATTAAAAATGAAGATATATATATATGGTTTTGGATTTGTATAAAATTAATGACAGGTGACGTCATGGCGAGTTATCATGATCTCAGAAGATGATGTCATGGCGAGCTACAAGTCTTCGCGAAGGTAATGAAGAAGGAAGTTTTCTAAGTGTTGAAGATTGACATGAACAAGTTCAAATCAACCTGGGGCCTAATGTTGGGGATATAACTATTGAGTATAAACCGCCCAGGAGGGGCCGGGTTATGCTCATGATGATTACCATTATTGAAGCCCATGAAGACATAGAAGATGGCGGCTTACGAAGGAAACTTAATAAGAAGGCCCAAAGCCCAAAGGCGGGTTAGGGCCCATAGATGTAAACCGCCATAGGTGTATGACTTGTATTGTAAGATCGGAAAGAGTGGATACCGAGCCGGACACGTTTAAGAGCCGACCGGGATTCTGTGAACCACCGGGTGTCAACCTGAGTATATAAAGGGACGACTCGGCGGCGGTTTAGGGGCAACAAACAACAGATCAAGAGCCAGGCTAAGCGTATTGGCTCCCTGGTCATCGAAACCCTAGCAATACCACCTCAAACTGGGTTAGGGCTTTACCTTCACTACAAGGGTCCGAACCAGTATAATTCCCTGTGTCCTTTGACCCGATTAACCCCTTTAAGTTAACCTCGTTGTGATGGCTCCACGACTAAGTCCTCACACTAGGACATCTGCCGTGACAAAACCACGACAATAGACATGTGTTGTCATTTGATGAACGGGATCACATCATTAGGAGAATGATGTGATGGACAAGACCCATCCGTTAGCTTAGCACTATGATCGTTTAGTTTATTGCTATTGCTTTCTTCATGACTTATACATGTTCTTATGACTATGAGATTATGCAACTTCCGAATACCGGAGGAACACTTAGTGTGCTATCAAACGTCACAACGTAACTGGGTGATTATAAAGATGCTCTACAGGTGTCTCCGATGGTGTTTGTTGGGTTGGCATAGATCGAGATTAGGATGGTCACTCCGTGTTTCGGAGAGGTATCTCTGGGCCCTCTCGGTAATGCACATCACTATAAGCCTTGCAAGCAATGTGACTAATGAGTTAGTCAAGGGATGATGCACTACGGAACGAGTAAAGAGACTTGTCAGTAACAAGATTTAACTAGGCATGGTGATACCGACGATCGAATCTCGGGCAAGTAACATACCGATGACAAAGGGAACAACGTATGTTGTTATGCGGTTTGACCGATAAAGATCTTCATAGAATATGTGGGAGCCAATATGAGCATCCAGGTTCCACTATTGGTTATTGACCGGAGATATGTCTCGGTCATGTCTACATAGTTCTCAAACCCGTAGGGTCCGCACGCTTAACGTTCGATGACGATTTGTATTATGAGTTTATGTGATTTGATGACCGAAGGTTGTTCGGAGTCCCGGATGAGATCACGGACATGACGAGGAGTCTCGAAATGGTCGCGAGGTAAAGATCGATATATTGGAAGGCTATATTCGGACATCGGAAAGGTTCCGAGTTATTCGGGTATTTTTCGGAGTACCGGAGAGTTACGGGAATTCGCCGGGGGAAGTGGTGGGCCTTAATGGGCCATACGGGAAAGGAGAGAAGGGCCTCAAGGGGTGGCCGTGCGCCCCCCCCCCCCCCCCGTGGGCTAGTCCGAATTGGACTAGGAGGGGGCGGCGCCCCCCTCTTTCCTTCTCCCCTCTTCCTCCTTCCCTTCCTTCTCCTAGTTGGAATAGGAAAGGGGGGGCCGAATCCTACTTGGACCGAGAGTCCATGTAGGACTCCCCCCTTGGCGTGCCCCCTCTACGGCCGGCCTCTTCTTCCTCCCTCCTTTATATACGTGGGCAGGGGGCACCCCAATGGACCCCCAAGATTTGTCTTAGCCGTGTGCGGTGCCCCCCTCCACAGTTACACACCTCGGTCATATTATCGTAGTGCTTAGGCGAAGGCCTGCACCGATAACTTCATCATCACCGTCGCCACGCCGTCGTGCTAACGGAACTCTCCCTCAGCCTCAACTGGATCAAGAGACGCGGGACGTCATCGAGCTGAACGTGAGCTAAACACGGAGGTGTCGTATGTTCGGTGCTAGGATCGGTCGGATCGTGAAGACGTACGACTACATCAACCAAGTTGATATAACGCTTCCGCTTTCGGTCTACGAGGGTACGTGGACACACTCTCCCCGCTCGTTGCTATGCATCTCCTAGATAGATCTTGCGTGATCGTAGGAATTTTTTTGAAATTACTGCGTTCCCCAACAGTGGCATCCGAGCCTGGTTTATGCGTAGATGTTATATGCATGAGTAGAACACAAAGTGTTGTGGGCGATAATAGTCATACTGCTTACCAGCATTTCATACTTTGATTCGGCGGTATTGTTGGATGAAGCGGCCCAGACCGACATTACATGACCGCGTTCATGAGATTGGTTCTACCGCTGTGCATCACACACAAGTGGCTAGTGGGTGTCTGTTTCTCCAACTTTAGTTGAAAAGAGTGTGACTACGCCCGGTCCTTGATGAAGGTTAAAACATCACACTTGACGAAAAATCGTTGTGGTTTTGATGCGTAGGTAAGCGGTTCTTGCTAAGCCCATAGCAGCCACGTAAAACTTGCAAGAACAAAGTAGAGGACGCCTAACTTGTTTTTGAAGGGCTTGCTGTGATGTGATATGGTCAAGACGTGATGATATATAAATTGTTGTATGAGATGATCATGTTTTGTAACAGTTATTGGCAACTGGAAGGAGCCATATGTTGTCACTTTATTGTATGAAATGCAATCACCATGTAATTGGTGTACTTTATCACTAAGCGGTAGCGATAGTCGTAGTAGCAATAGTTGGCAAGACGACAACGATGCTTCGATGGAGATCAAGGTGTCAAGCCGGTGACGATGGTGATCAAGACGGTGCTTTGGAGATGGAGATCAAAGGCACAAGATGATGATGGCCATATCATATCACTTATATTGATTGCATGTGATGTTTATCCTTTATGCATCTTATTTTGCTTAGTTTGACGGTAGCATTATAAGATGATCTCTCACTAAATTTCAAGGTACAAGTGTTCTCCCTGAGTATGCACTGTTGCCAAAGATCGTCGTGCCGAGACACCACGTGATGATCGGGTGTGATAAGCTCAATGTTCTTATACAACGGGTGCAAGCCAGTTTTGCACACGCAGAATACTCGGGTTAAACTTGACGAGCCTAGCATATGCATCCTCGGAACACTGAGACCGAAAGGTCGAGCGTGAATCATATAGTAGATATGATCAACATAGTGATGTTCACCATTGAAAACTACTCCATTTCACGTGATGATTGGTTATGGTTTAGTTGATTTGGATCACGTGATCACTTAGATGATAAGAGAGATGTCTATCTAAGTGGGAGTTCTTAAGTAATATGATTAATTGAACTTAAATTTATCATGAACTTAGTACCTGATAGTATTTTGCTTGTCTATGTTGTTGTAGATAGATGGCCCGTGCTGTTGGTCCGTTGAATTTTAATGCGTTCCTTGAGAAAGCAAAGTTGAAAGATGATGGTAGAAATTACACGGACTGGGTCCATAACTTGAGGATTATCGTCATTGCTGCACAGAAGAATTACGTCCTGGAAGCACCGCTGGGTGCCAGGCCTGCTTCAGATGCTACTGATGACGTTAAGAACGTCTGGCAGAGCAAAGCTGATGACTACTCGATAGTTCAGTGTGACATGCTTTACGGCTTAGAACCGGGACTTCAACGATGTTTTGAACGTCATGGAGCATATGAGATGTTCCAGGAGTTGAAGTTAATATTTCAAGCAAATGCCCGGATTGAGAGATATGAAGTCTCCAATAAGTTCTATAGCTGCAAAATGGAGGAGAATAGTTCTGTCAGTGAACATATACTCAGAATGTCTGGGTACTGCAATCACTTGATTCAACTGGGAGTTAATCTTCCGGATGATAGTGTCGTTGACAGAATTCTTCAATCACTGCCACCAAGCTACAAGAGCTTCGTGATGAACTATAATATGCAAGGGATGGATAAGACAATTCCCGAGCTCTTCGCAATGCTAAAGGCTGCGGAGGTAGAAATCAAGAAGGAGCATCAAGTGTTGATGGTCAACAAGACCACCAGTTTCAAGAAAAAGGGTAAAGGGAAGAAGAAGGGGAACTTCAAAAAGAACGGCAAACAAGTTGCTGCTCAGGAGAAGAAACGCAAGTCTGGACCTAAGCCTGAGACTGAGTGCTTCTACTGCAAACAGACTGGTCACTGGAAGCGGAACTGCCCCAAGTATTTGGCGGATAAGAAGGATGGCAAGGTGAACAAAGGTATATGTGATATACATGTTATTGATGTGTACCTTACTAGAGCTCGAAGTAGCACCTGGGTATTTGATACTGGTTCTGTTGCTAATATTTGCAACTCGAAACAGGGACTATGGATTGAGCGAAGATTGGCTAAGGAGGAGGTGACGATGCGCGTGGGAAATGGTTCCAAAGTCGATGTGACCGCCGTCGGCACGCTACCTCTACATCTACCTTCGGGATTAATTTTAGACCTGAATAATTGTTATTTGGTGCCAGCGTTGAACATGAACATTATATCTGGATCTTGTTTGATGCGAGACGGTTATTCATTTAAATATGAGAATAATGGTTGTCCTATTTATATGAGTAATATCTTTTATGGTCATGCACCCTTGAAGAGTGGTCTATTTGTGTTGAATCTCGATAGTAGTAATACACATATTCATAATGTTGAAGCCAAAAGATGCAGAGTTGATAATGATAGTGCAACTTATTTGTGGCACTGCCGTTTGGGTCATATTGGTGTAAAACGCATGAAGAAACCCCATACTGATGGACTTTTGGAATCACTTGGTACTTGCGAATCATGCCTCATGGGCAAGATGACTAAAATGCCGTTCTCCGGAACAATGGAGCGAGCAATAGATTTGTTAGAAATCATACATACTGATGTATGTGGTCCAATGAATATTGAAGCTCGCGGCGGGTATCGTTATTTTCTCACCTTCACAGATGATTTGAGCAGATATGGGTATATCTACTTAATGAAACATAAGTCTGAAACATTTTACAAGTTCAAAGAATTTCAGAGTGAAGTGGAAAATCATCGTAACAAGAAAATAAAGTTTCTACGATCTGATCGTGGAGGAGAATATTTGAGTTACAAGTTTGGTCTACATTTGAAACAATGCGGGATAGTTGATACTTGTAACGCCCACGATGCGGCTATATCTCCCACGTGTCGAGGCACGACTTGGAGGGATAACCGCATGGTGGTTTTGTCGCAAGAAGGGTCATCTTCACACAATCCCATGTAATGAACAAGAATGGGATAAAGAGAGTTGGCTTACAATCGCCACTTCACACAATACATAAATAAATCATACATCAATCAGAGTACACACATAGGTCCGACTATGGAACCAAAAGAAAAGAAGACAACCCCAAATGCTAGATCCCCGATCGTCCCAACTTGGCTCCACTACTGATCATCTGGAAATGAAACATAGTAACGAACAAGGTCTTCATCGAACTCCCACTTGAGCTCGGTAGCATCAACTGCACTGGTATCGTCGGCACCTGCAACTGTTTTGGTAGAATCTGTGAGTCACGAGGACTCAGCAATCTCACACCCGCGAGATCAAGACTATTTAAGCTTATGGGTAGGAAAGGGTAGTGAGGTGGAGCTGCAGCAAGCACTAGCATGTATGGTGGCTAACATATGCAAATAAGAGCGAGAAGAGAAGCAACGCAACGGTCGTGAAGCTAGAAGTGATCAAGAAGTGATCCTGAAACTACTTACGCACAACCATAACACAAGAACCGTGTTCACTTCCCGGACTCCGCCGAGAAGAGACCATCACGGCTACACACGCGGTTGATGTATTTTAATTAATTCAAGTGTCAAGTTCTCCACAACCGGACATTAACAAATTCCCATCTGCCACATAACCGCGGGCACGGCTTTCGAAAGATAATACCCTGCAGGGGTGTCCCAACTTAGCCCACTATAAGCTCTCACGGTCAATGAAGGATATTCCTTCTCCCGGGAAGACCCGATCAGTCTCAAAATCCCGGTTTACAAGACATTTCGACAATGGTAAAACAAGACCAGCAAAGCCGCCCGATGTGTCGACAATCCCGATAGGAGTCACACGTACCTCGTTCTCAGGACACACCGGATGAACACTACGTACAACTAAAACCAGCCCTCAAGTTTCCCCGAGGTGGCGCTGCAAGTGGCTCTAGTTTGGACCAACACTCCGAGGAGCACTGGCCCGGGGGGTAAAATAAGATGACCCTTGAGTCTGCAGAACCCAAGGGAAAAAGGCTTAGGTGGCAAATGTTAAAACCAAGGTTGGGCCTTGCTGGAGGAGTATTATTCAAAGCGAACTGTCAAGGGGGTCCCATAAATCACCCAACCGCGTAAGGAACGCAAAATCAAGGAACATAACACCGGTATGAAGGAAACTAGGGCGGCAAGAGTGGAACAAAACACCAGGCATAAGGCCGAGCCTTCCACCCTTTACCAAGTATATAGATGCATTAATTAAATAAGAGATATTGTGATATCCCAACATATCCATGTTCCATCATGGAACAAACTTCATCTTCACCTGCAACTCTCAACGCTATAAGAGGGGCTGAGCAAAAGCGGTAACATAGCCAAACAACGGTTTGCTAGGAAAGGTGGGTTAGAGGCTTGGCATGGCAATATGGGAGGCATGATATGGCAAGTGGTAGGTAGCGCGGCATAGCAATAGAGCGAAACAACTAGCAAGCAAAGATAGAAGTGATATCGAGGGTATGGTCATCTTGCCTGAAATCCCGCTACGAAGAAGAACGAGTCCATGAAGAAGACAAACGGACGTAGTCGAACGAATCCTCACAACTCCGGAACGAAACCGAAGCTAACGAGAGACGTAAACCGGAAAGAAGCAAACAACATGGTAAACATCCAACACATAAGCATGGCATGATGCACAATCAAGTATGATGCATGTCCGGTTTAAAGAGGCATGGCATGGCTAAGTGCACAAACAATACTACAAATTAAGTGAAGCTCAATATGCAACGACTTGCATATTGACGAAACGCCACATGACTCATTTAGTTCTCTCTCGGTTATGTACCCAACAATATTAAATGTTGATTAACATGGCAAGAGGTGAAGCATAAGTAAACTAACTATTTAGACAAGTTTAAATGAGGCCGGAACAACAAACAACAATTCCGGAAAATCCCCACATGCATATTTTGGATATGGTACTGTTCTGCCTAAAACCATATTTTATTGTTTTTAAACAGTAAAACAAGGTGCACCAAGTTAATCTATGCATTTTTCTACCCCATTTACATATCAAGTTTATTAAATTTGGAGCTACGGTTATTTAGTTATGAAATAAATCATTTTAACATGACAAATATGCAAATTATATGCAAACATCGTTTTAAACATTTTTAACATGGATGAAAGTTGCATAATGTGAAACTAGATGAAATTCTAAGCATTTTACATATATAAAACATTTTAATCCGATGCACGATTATTTACTTGTGGGCAATTTAAAATAATGGCATCCTCCTGTAATTATGCATGCACTGGATAAATGGAAAAAAATCGCACGGACTGGAAAAAAAACGCTACACGGGCTGAATCTGGATCTGGGCAAGGGTTGCTCATATGGGCTCTTGGCCCGGTCGGTGTAGAGGCTTGGGGCAGGCAGATCAGCTGGGCCGAGGCGAGGACGTGGTGCTCGTCCACGCTGGCCGGATCGAACGAGGTGGAGGGGCGCGGTCAAAGCTCCAGAACGAGCGGGACTTGGCGATGGTCGTCGTCGATCGTGAAGCATGGGATGCAGGGGTCGACGGCTGCGGCCGGGCTTGGCGACGCGGACGGCGTGGAGGCGAACGGATCCGGGCGGAGCCTCGCCAGAATGAAGCAGGAGCGGCGGCATGGGACTTGAGGCGCATGGGCGAGGCGAGCTCAAGCAGATCCGGCGGGTGGCGCTGCTCGGAGGTCACCGGACGAAGCAGGACGACGCGATGGCGCCATGGAGCTTGGGCGAGCTCCTGCTCGTTCCTGGGAAGGAGAGGGGGCCACCGTGAGAGGGAGAGGGGAAAACAGGAGGAGGAGAGGTCGCGGGGTTGGCCTGAACCTTGTGATGACGGTTGCGGCTTGTCGTTCGGCGCAGGGTGAAGCAGAGGAGGAGGCAGCCAGAGCAGAGCTTGGGCTGCGGCGCGAAGATGAAGCAGCAACTTGGTCAGCGGGCAGGGGAGGCCGGCGAACGACGGGGATGGTCGGAGAAGATCCCATGGAGGCGGCCAACCTGGAAGATGAGGCAGAGCTCGAGCAAGGTGCCATGGCATGGGCGTTCATGTAGAGGAAGAAACAGGGGGGGAGAGATGAGCAGTGAGAGAGAGAATCAGAGGAGGAAGGAAGGAGCAGGGACGAGGCTCATCTGTTGGGTCCGACGGCGGCGTGGCTGGCCGGACGGAGGCCGGGAGGAGGCTGCAGGCGCTGTGGTTGGTGGATCGAGAGGAGTGGATGGTTGGTTCGGTCGCAACATCGAGGAGGGGAAGGTGGTGGCCGCTGATTTGGAGTGGGGGAGATCCCGAGGAAGAGAAGGCTGGTCAGGGAAGGATCCCGAGGAACATGCGAGAGTGGGTGGCGGCGCAAGGGGGAATAGGGTTAGGCTAGGGTTAGACTGATTTGGTAGGTGGGTGGACTATATAAAGAGAAATAGAATTAGGTTAGGACCCTTCGACTTAAATCGGACGGTCGAGAAAAATATAGGTTGGGAAGTTCAATTAAGAAAACGGAGATGTTTTATAGATGTTTGGGGATGATCCGGACCCATCGGTAACGACAGTCCGGTTCGGGTTCGGGGAAGTTTCGGACACGCACGCGAGGGGTTTGAGTATTGTACAGAGAGACTCCGGTTTATACATGAGGGAAAACGAAGAACAAGGGATTTGATGAGCTCAGAAAAGAGAGAGAAGAGAGCGGTCTGGTTGATCTGAGAGGAGGTCAACCGAGACACGGAAGGAGCGGCAACTACTAGCGGATGCAAGTTTTAAAAACAATGACGACAACGAGTGCCGATGCAATGCGAATGATGCGATGATGAATGCAACAAACAAATAAAACACACAACGATAACGAAAAATATGGAAGGCGTCTGGAGCGTCGGTCTTGGGGCGTTACAACCCGGAACACCACAGCGTAATGGTGTGTCCGAACATCGTAATCGTACTTTACTAGATATGGTGCGATCTATGATGTCTCTTACTAATTTACCGCTATCGTTTTGGGGTTATGCTTTATAGACGGCTGCATTCACGTTAAATAGGGCACCATCAAAATCCGTTGAGACGACACTTTATGAACTGTGGATTGGCAAGAAACCAAAGTTGTCGTTTCTTAAAGTTTGGGGCTGCGATGCTTATGTGAAAAAGCTTCAACCTGATAAGATCGAACCCAAATTGGAGAAATGTGTCTTCATAGGATACCCAAAGGAAACTATTGGGTACACCTTCTATCACAGATCCGAAGGCAAGACATTCGTTGCTAAGAATGGATCCTTTCTAGAGAAGGAGTTTCTCTCGAAAGAAGTGAGTGGGAGGAAAGTAGAACTTGATGAGGTAACTATACCTACTCCCTTATTGGAAAGTAGTTCATCACAGAAACCGGTTTCTGTGACACCTACACCAATTAGAGAGGAACCTAATGATATTGATCATGTAACTTCAGATCAAGTTACTACCGAACCTCGTAGGTCAACCAGAGTAAGATCCGCACCAGAGTGGTACGGTAATCCTGTTCTGGAGGTCATGTTACTTGACCATGACGAACCTACGAACTATGAGGAAGCGATGATGAGCCCAGATTCCGCAAAATGGCTTGAGGCCATGAAATCTGAGATGGGATCCATGTATGAGAACAAAGTGTGGACTTTGGTTGACTTGCCCGATGATCGGCAAACCATCGAGAATAAATGGATCTTCAAGAAGAAGACTGACGCTGATGGTAATATTACTGTCTACAAAGCTCGACTTGTTGCGAAAGGTTTTCGACAAGTTCAAGGGGTTGACTAAGATGAGACTTTCTCACCCGTAGCGATGCTTAAGTCTGTCCGAATCATGTTAGCAATTGCCGCATTTTATGATTATGAAATTTGGCAAATGGATGTCAAAACTTCATTCCTGAATGGATTTATGGAAGAAGAGTTGTATATGATGCAGCCAGAAGGTTTTGTCGATCCAAAGGGTGCTAACAAAGTGTGCAAGCTTCAGCGATCCATTTATGGACTGGTGCAAGCCTCTCGGAGTTGGAATAAACATTTTGATAGTGTGACCAAAGCATATGGTTTTATACAGATTTTTGGAGAAGCCTGTATTTACAAGAAAGTGAGTGGGAGCTCTGTAGCATTTCTAATATTATATGTGAATGACATATTGTTGATTGGAAATGATATAGAATTTCTCGATAGCATAAAAGGATACTTGAATAAGAGTTTTTCAATGAAAGACCTCGGTGAAGCTGCTTATATATTGGGCATCAAGATCTATATAGATAGATCAAGACGCTTGATTGGACTTTCACAAAGCACATACCTTGATAAAGTTTTGAAAAGGTTCAAAATGGATCAAGTAAAGAAAGGGTTCTTGCCTGTGTTACAAGGTGTGAAGTTGATTCAGACTCAATGCCCGACCACTGCAGAAGATAGAGAGAAAATGAAAAGTGTTCCCTATGCTTCAGCCATAGGCTCTATCATGTATGCAATGCTGTGTACCAGACCTGATGTGTGCCTTGCTATTAGCTTAGCAGGAAGGTACCAAAGTAATCCAGGTGTGGATCACTGGACAGCGGTCAAGAACATCCTGAAATACCTGAAAAGGACTAAGGATATGTTTATCGTATATGGAGGTGACAAAGAGCTCGTCGTAAATGGTTACGTCGATGCAAGCTTTGACACTGATCCGGACGATTCTAAATCGCAAACCGGATACGTGTTTATATTGAATGGTGGAGCTGTTAGTTGGTGCAGTTCTAAACAAAGCGTCGTGGCAGGATCTACGTGTGAAGCGGAGTACATGGCTGCTTCGGAAGCAGCAAATGAAGGAGTCTGGATGAAGGAGTTCATATCCGATCTAGGTGTTATACCTAGTGCATCGGGTCCAATGAAAATCTTTTGTGACAATACTGGTGCAATTGCCTTGGCAAAGGAATCCAGATTTCACAAGAGAACCAAGCACATCAAGAGACGCTTCAATTCCATCCGGGATCAAGTCCAGGTGGGAGACATAGAGATTTGCAAGATACATATGGATTTGAATGTTGCAGACCCGTTGACTAAGCCTCTTCCACAAGCAAAACATGATCAGCACCAAGACTCCATGGGTGTTAGAATCATTATTGTGTAATCTAGATTATTGACTCTAGTGCAAGTGGGAGACTGAAGGAAATATGCCCTAGAGGCAATAAAAAAATTATTATTTATTTCCTTATTTCATGATAAATGTTTATTATTCATGCTAGAATTGTATTACCCAGAAACATAATACATATGTGAATACATAGACAAACATAGTGTCACTAGTATGCCTCTACTTGACTAGCTCGTTGTGTTGGGGAAAATAGTAATTTAAAAAAAAAATCCTACGCACACGCAAGATCATGGTGATGCATAGCAATGAGAGGGGAGAGTGTGTCCACGTACCCTCGTAGACCGAAAGCGGAAGTGTTAGAACAACGCGGTTGATGTAGTCGTACGTCTTCACGATCCGACCCATCCAAGTACCGAATGTACGGCACCTCCGAGTTCAGCACACATTCAGCTCGATGACGTCCCACGAACTCCGATCCAGCAGAGCTTCGAGGGAGAGTTTCGTCAGCACGACGGCGTGATGATGGTGATGATGATGCTACTGACGCAGGGCTTTGCCTAAGCTCCGCTACGATATGACCGAGGTGGATTATGGTGGAGGGGGGCACCGCACACGGCTAAAAGATCAATGATCAATTGTTGTCTCTTGAGGTGCCCCCTGCCCTGGTATATGAAGGAGCAAGGGGGAAGGCCGGCCGGCCCTTGCAGGGTGCGCCAGGAGGAGGAGTCCTCCTCCTAGTGGGAGTAGGACTCCCCTTTCCTAGTCCCACTAGGAGGGGAAAGGAAGGAGAGGGGGAGGAGAAGGAAAGAGGGGGCGCAGCCCCTCCCCTAGTCCAATTCGGACCCATGGGGGGCGCGCGGCCAGCCCTCGTGGCTTCTCCTCTTTTCCCCTTAAAGCCCACTAAGGCCCATATGTACTCCTGTATTCCCGTAACTCCCCCGGTACTCCGAAAAATACCCGAATCACTCGGAACCTTTCCGATGTCCGAATATAGTCATACAATATATCGATCTTTACGTCTCGAGCATTTCGAGACTCCTCGTCATGTCCCCGATCTCATCCGGGACTCAGAACTGTCTTCGGGACATCAAAACACATAAACTCATAATACCGATCGTCACCGAACATTAAACGTGCGGACCCTACGGGTTCGAGAACTATGTAGACATGACCGAAACACGTCTCCGGTCAATAACCAATAGCGGAACCTGGATGATCATATTGGCTCCTACATATTCTACGAAGATCTTTATCGGTCAAACCGCACAACAACATACGTTGTTCCCTTTGTCACTGGTATGTTACTTGCCCGAGATTCGATCGTCGGTATCCTCATACCTAGTTCAATCTCGTTACCGGCAAGTCTCTTTACTCGTTCCGTAATGCACATCCCACAACTAACTCATTAGTCACAATGCTTGCAAGGCTTATAGTGATGTGCATTACCGAGAGGGCCCGGAGATACCTCTCCGACAATCGGAGTGACAAATCCTAATCTCGATCTATGCCAACTCAACAAACACCATCGGAGACACCTGTAGAGCACCTTTATAATCACCCAGTTACGTTGTGACGTTTGGTAACACACAACGTATTCCTCCGGTATGCGGGAGTTGCATAATCTCATAGTCATAGGAACATGTATAAATCATGAAGAAAGCAATAGCAACATACTAAACGATCAAGTGCTAAGCTAACGGAATGGGTCAAGTCAATCACATCATTCTCTAATGATGTGATCCCGTTAATCAAATGACAACTCATGTCTATGGCTAGGAAACTTAACCATCTTTGATTCAACGAGCTAGTCAAGTAGAGGCATACTAGTGACACTCTTTTTTTGTCTATGTATTCACACATGTATCAATTTTCCGGTTAATACAATTCTAGCATGAATAATAAACATTTATCATGAAATAAGGAAATAAATAATAACTTTATTATTGCCTCTAGGGCATATTTCCTTCAGTCTCCCACTTGCACTAGAGTCAATAATCTAGTTCACATTGCCATGTGATTTAACACCAATAGTTCACATCACCATGTGATTAACACCCATAGTTCACATCGTCATGTGACCAACACCCAAAGGGTTTACTAGAGTCAATAATCTAGTTCACATCGCTATGTGATTAACACCCAAATAGTATTAAGGTGTGATCATGTTTTGCTTGTGAGAGAAGTTTAGTCAACGGGTCTGCCACATTCAGATCCGTATGTATTTTGCAAATTTCTATGTCAACAATGCTCTGCACGGAGCTACTCTAGCTAATTGCTCCCACTTTCAATATGTATCCAGATTGAGACTTAGAGTCATCTGGATCGGTGTCAAAACTTGCATCGACATAACCCTTTACGACGAACCTTTTGTCACCTCCATAATCGAGAAACATATCCTTATTCCACTAAGGATAATTTTGACCACTGTCCAGTGATCTACTCCTAGATCACTATTGTACTCCCTTGCTAAACTCAGTGTAGGGTATACAATAGATCTGGTACACAACATGGCATACTTTATAGAACCTATGGCTGAGGCACATGGAATGACTTTCATTCTCCTTCTATCTTCTGCCGTGGTCGGGCTTTGAGTCTTACTCAATTTCACACCTTGTAACACAGGCAAGAACTCTTTCTTTGACTGTTCCATTTTGAACTACTTCAAAATCTTGTCAAGGTATGTACTCATTGAAAAAACTTATCAAGCGTCTTGATCTATCTCTATAGATCTTGATGCTCGATATGTAAGCAGCTTCACCGAGGTCTTTATTTGAAAAACTCCTTTCAAATACTCCTTTATGCTTTCCAGAAAATTCTACATTATTTCCGATCAACAATATGTCATTCACATATGTTTATCAGAAATGTTCTAGTGCTCCCACTCACTTTCTTGTAAATACAGGCTTCACGACAAGTCTGTATAAAACTATATGCTTTGATCAACTCATCAAAGCGTATACTCCAACTCCGAGATGCTTGCACCAGTCCATAGATGGATCGCTGGAGCTTGCACATTTTGTTAACACCTTTAGGATCGACAAAACCTTCTGGTTGCATCATATACAACTCTTCTTTAAGAAATCCATTAAGGAATGTAGTTTTGACATCCATTTGCCAGATTTCATAAGATGTGGCAATTTGCTAACATGATTCGGACAGACTTAAGCATCGCTACGAGTGAGAAAACTCATCGTAGTCAACACCTTGAACTTTGTCAAAACCTTTTTCAACAAGTCTAGCTTTGTAGATAGTAACACTACTATCAGTGTCCGTCTTCCTCTTGAAGATCCATTTATTTTCTATGGCTTGCCGATCATCGGGCAAGTCAACCAAAGTCCACACTTTGTTCTCATACATGGATCCCAACTCAGATTTCATGGCCTCAAGCCATTTTGCGGAATCTGGGCTCATCATCGCTTCCTCATAGTTCGTAGGTTCGTCATGGTCAAGTAACATGACCTCCAGAACAGGATTACCGTACCACTCTGGTGCGGATCTCACTCTGGTTTACCTACGAGGTTTGGTAGTAACTTGATCTGAAGTTACATGATAATCATCATTAGCTTCCTCACTAATTGGTGTAGGAGTCACAGGAACAAATTTCTGTGATGAACTACTTTCCAATAAGGGAGCAGGTACAGTTACCTCATCAAGTTCTACTTTCCTCCCACTCACTTCTTTCGAGAGAAACTCCTTCTCTAGAAAGGATCCATTCTTAGCAACGAATGTCTTGCCTTCGGATCTGTGATAGAAGGTGTACCCAACTGCCTCCTTTGGGTATCCTATGAAGACACATTTCTCCAATTTGGGTTTGAGCTTATCAGGATGAAACTTTTTCACATAAGCATCGCAACCCCAAACTTTAAGAAATAACAACTTTGGTTTCTTGCCAAACCACAGTTCATATCATCTCAATGGATTTATATGGTGCCCTACTTAACGTGAATGCAGCTGTCTCTAATGTATAACCCCAAAATGATAGTGGTAAATCGGTAAGGGACATCATAGATTGCACCATATCTAATAAAGTACGGTTACGATGTTCAGACACACCATTACTTTGGTGTTCCAGGCGGCATGAATTTGTGAAACTATTCCACATTGTTTTAATTGAAGACCAAACTCGTAACTCAATATTCATCTCCGCGACCAGATCGTAGAAACTTTATTTTCTTGTTACGATGATTTTACACTTCACTCTAAAATTCTTTGAACTTTTCAAATGTTTCAGACTTATGTTTCATCAAGTAGATATACCCATATCTGCTCAAATCATCTGTGAAGGTCAGAAAATAACGATACCCGCCGCGAGCCTCAACACTCATCGGACTGCATACATCAGTATGTATTATTTCCAACAAGTTTGTTGCTCGCTCCATTGTTCCGGAGAACGGAGTCTTAGTCATCTTGCCCATGAGGCATGGTTCGCAAGCATCAACTGATTCATAATCAAGTGATTCCAAAAGCCCATCAGCATGGATTTTCTTCATGCGCTTTACACCAATATGACCTAAAGGGCAGTGCCACAAATAAGTTGCACTATCATTATTAACTTTGCATCTTTTGGCTTCAATATTATGAATATGTGTATCACTATGATCGAGGTCCAACAAACTATTTTCATTGGGTGTATGACCATCGAAGGTTTTATTCATGTAAACACAACAATAATTATTCTCTGACTTTAAATGAATAACTGTATTGCAATAAACATGATCAAATCATATTCATGCTCAACACAAACGCCAAATAACATTTATTTAGGTTTAACACTAATCCCGAAAGTATAGGGAGTGTGCGATGATGATCATATCAATCTTGGAACCACTTCCAACACACATCGTCACTTCACCCTCAACTAGTCTCTGTTTATTCTGTAACTCCTGTTTCGAGTTACTAATTTTTAGCAACCGAACAAGTATCAAATACCCAGGGGCTACTATAAACACTAGTAAGGTACACATCAATAACCTGTATATCAAATATCCCTTGTTCACTTTGCCATCCTTCTTATCCACCAAATATTTAGGGCATTTCCGCTTCCGGTGACCATTTCCTTTGCAGTAGAAGCACTCAGTTTCAGGCTTTAGTCTAGCTTTGGGCTTCTTCACGGAAGTGACAACTTGCTTGCCATTCTACATGAAGTTCCCTTTCTTTCCCTTTGCCCTTTTCTTGAAACTAGTGGTCTTGTTAATCATCAACACTCCATGCTCTTTCTTGATTTCTACCTTCATCAATTTCATCGTCATGAAAAGCTCGGGAATCGTTTTCGTCATCCCTTGCATACTATAGTTCATCACGAAGTTCTACTAACTTGGTGATGGTGACTAGAGAATTCTGTCAATCACTATTTTATCTGGAAGATTAACTCCCACTTGATTCAAGCGATTGTATTACCCAGACAATCTGAGCACATGCTCACCGCTTGAGATATTCTCCTCCATCTTTTAGCTATAGAACTTGTTGGAGACTTCATATCTCTCAACACGGGTATTTGCATGAAATATTAACTTCAACTCCTGGAACAACTCATATGGTCCATGACGTTCAAAATGTCTTTGAAGTCCCGATTCTAAGCCGTTAAGCATGGTGCACTTAACTATCAAGTAGTCATCATATTGAGCTAGCCAAACGTTCATAACGTCTGCATCTGCTCCTGCAATAGGTCTGTCACCTAGCGGTGCATCAAGGACATAATTCTTCTGTGCAGCAATGAGGATAAACCTCAGATCACGGACCCAGTCCGCATCATTGCTACTATCATAATTCTTCTGGGGAACGTAGTAATTTAAAAAAAATCCTACGCACACGCAAGATCATGGTGATGCATAGCAACGAGTGGGGAGAGTGTGTCCACGTACCCTCGTAGACTGAAAGCGGAAGCGTTAGAACAACGCGGTTGATGTAGTCGTACGTCTTCACGATCCGACCGATCCAAGTACCGAACGTACGGCACCTCCGAGTTCAGCACACGTTCAGCTCGATGACGTCCCACGAACTCCGATCCAGTAGAGCTTCGAGGGAGAGTTCCGTCAGCACGATGGTGTGATGACGGTGTTGATGATGCTACCGACGCAGGGCTTCGCCTAAGCACCGCTACGATATGACCGAGGTGGATTATGGTGGAGGGGGGCACCGCACACGGCTAAAAGATCAATGATCAATTGTTGTCTCTTGGGGTGCCCCCTGCCCCCTTATATAAAGGAGCAACGGGGAAGGCCGTCTGGCCCTTGCAGGGCGCGCTAGGAGGAGGAGTCCTACTCCTAGTGGGAGTAGGACTCCCCTTTCCTAGTCCCACTATGAGGGGAAAGGAAGGAGAGGGGGAGGAGGAGGAAAGAGGGGGCGCAGCCCCTCCCCTAGTCCAATTCGGACTAGGCCCATGGGGGGCGCGCGGCCAGCCCTCGTGGCTTCTCCTATTTTTCCTTAAAGCCCACTAAGGCCCATATGTACTCCCGTATTCCCGTAACTCCCCCGGTACTCCGAAAAATACCCGAATCACTCGGAACCTTTCCGATGTCCGAATATAGTCGTCCAATATATCGATCTTTACGTCTCGACCATTTCGAGACTCCTCGTCATGTCCCCGATCTCATCCGGAACTCAAACCTACCTTCGGTACATCAAAACACATAAACTCATAATACCGATCGTCACCGAACGTTAAGCGTGCGGACCCTATGGGTTTGAGAACTATGTAGACATGACCAAGACACGTCTCCGGTCAATAACCAATAGTGGAACCTGGATGCTCATATTGGCTCCTACATATTCTACGAAGATCTTTATCGGTCAAACCGCACAACAACATACGTTGTTCCCTTTGTCATTGGTATGTTACTTGCCCGAGATTCGATCGTCGGTATCCTCATACCTAGTTCAATCTCGTTACCGGCAAGTCTCTTTACTCGTTCCATAATGCATCATCCCGCAACTAACTCATTAGTCACAATGCTTGCAAGGCTTATAGTGATGGCCATCATCGAGAGGGCCCAGAGATACCTCTCCGACAATCGGAGTGACAAATCCTAATCTCGATCTATGCCAACTCAACAAACACCATCGGAGACACCTGTAGAGCACCTTTATAATCACCCAGTTACGTTGTGACGTTTGGTAGCACACAAAGTATTCCTCCGGTATTCGGGAGGTTCATAATCTCATAGTCATAGGAACATGTATAAATCATGAAGTAAGCAATAGCAACATACTAAACGATCAAGTGCTAAGCTAACGGAATGGGTCAAGTCAATCACATCATTCTCTAATGATGTGATCCCGTTAATCAAATGACAACTCATGTCTATGGCTAGGAAACTTAACCATCTTTGATTCAACGAGCTACTCAAGTAGAGGCATACTAGTGACACTCTTTTTTTGTCTATGTATTCACACATGTATCAAGTTTCCGGTTAATACAATTCTAGCATGAATAATATACATTTATCATGAAATAAGGAAATAAATAATAACTTTATTATTGCCTCTAGGGCATATTTCCTTCACGTTGATCAAAGATGGTGGAGTTTCCTAGCCATAGACATGAGTTGTCATTTGATTAATGGGATCACATCATTAGGAGAATGATGTGATTGACTTGACCCATTCCGTTAGCGTAGCACTTGATCGTTTAGTTTACTGCTATTGCTTTCTCCATGACTTATACATGTTCCTATGACTATGAGATTATGCAACTCATGAATACCGGAGGAACACTTTGTGTGCTACCAAACGTCACAACGTAACTGGGTGATTATAAAGGTGCTCTACAGGTGTCTCTGATGGTGTTTGTTGAGTTGGCATAGATCGAGAATATGATTTGTCACTCCGATTGTCGGAGAGATATCTCTGCCCTCTCGGTAATGCACATCACTATAAGCCTTGCAAGCAATGTAACTAATGAGTTAGTGTGGGATGATGCATTACAGAATGAGTTAAGAGACTTGCCGGTAACGAGATTGAACTACGTATTGAGATACCAATGATCGAATCTCGGGCAAGTAACGTACCGATCACAGAGGGAACAACGTATGTTGTTATGCGGTTTGACCGATAAAGATCTTCGTAGAATATGTAGGAACCAATGTGAGCATCTAGGTTCCGCTATTGGTTATTGACCGGAGACGTGTCTCGGTCATGTCTACATAGTTCTCGAACCCGTAGGGTCCGCACGCTTAAAGTTTTGTGACGATCGGTATTATGAGTTTTTGTGTTTTGATGTACCGAAGGTAGTTCGGAGTCCCGGATATGATCACGGACATGACGAGGAGTCTCGAAATGGTCGAGACGGAAAGATCGATACATTGGACGACTATGTTCGGACACCGGAAGTGTTTCGGGAGGTTTCAGACATATACCGGAGTACCAGAGGGTTACCGGAACCCCTTGGGGAGTATATTGGGCCTAATGGGCCCTAGTGGGAGAAGAGGAGGGGCGGCCAGGGCAGCCGCGCGCCCCCTCCCCCTCTAGTCCGAATTGGACAAGGAGGGGGGCGGCGCCCCCCTTTCCTTCTCTCCTTCTCTCCCTTCCTTCTCCTCTCATACTCATGCCCGTGTCAAGAGGTATGAGACCTTTGACAGTACTTTGCCTACAAGAAGGAGGAGAATAGCTCAACCAGTGAGCATGTGCTCAGATTGTCTGGGTACTACAATTGCTTGAATCAAATGGGAGTTAATCTTCCAGATAAGATATAATTGACAAAGTTCTCTAGTCACTATCACCAAGTTACTAAAACTTCGTGATGAACTATAATATGCAAGGCATGACGAAAACAATTCCCAAGCTCTTTGCCAGGGCCGTCTCCAGGAATTTCGGGGCCCGGGACGAACAACAAAATGCAGCCCTAAAATTTTAGAAACTCGAGCATACTTTGCTCAATTGCAGAATATATGTAGAACTGAGACTCACTGCTTAAAGACCGAACAAAATATACAAGACATGGAAAAAATATATATACAGGGATATAAAGGAGTGCCAAATCAACAGTATGCTTCATCTGTGCCAGTATGCCTTCCATATGACACTCCTGTTGTGTGCAGCTATTAACTAGTATACATCATATATTTCTACAAGATGAAATTAAACTGAAATAAATATGCATCAGTTTGAGTTCAATAGATAGATGATTCATCTCAAATTCCTTTATCATTCAATGTTCAAATGCATTAATTAGAATCAAGACACAATATGCTAGTTCAAATGCATGCATTTTCCAAAGTTGCCTATGTGTCTTGGTCCAAGAAATTACCTAGTCATGACTGGCCGAGTCGATGAGCAACGTTGGCGCTTGAGGCTTTGGACGCACGGATAGTCCATATGTGTAGCGGAAGCACCAGGACGGCGTCTGGGGTGATTGGGCAGAGGCAGGGGAGCACTACTAAGAGCGGTGCGGTGGTGCTAGCACAGATCAGGTAGCAGGAAGAGCTGGATTAGGAAAGAGCGCCGGCCTGCGGCGAATTGCAGTAGACATGCCATCAATCGTCAGTTCGTCAACCCGGCGCATGGGAGGATGCGGGGAGGCCGCGTGAGCATTGCGGGGGTGGTGGCGGAGGCAGGAAACTACCGTACTAGGGAAGGTCGCGGCCCTAGGGCTCACATCTATAGAAGGTCACAGAGATTGGAGAAGACATCGTCGATTATGGGCCGCTTGCGGATGAACGTGCGAGACTGAACCAAGGCAGGCTATCTCTCAGATCGGGGGCCCCAGGAATTTGGAGGCCCTATGCGGTCGGCCACTTTGGCCGCCCTCATCGACGCCTGCTCTTCGCGATGCTAAAATCGGCGAAGGTAGAAATCAAGAAAAGCATCAAGTGTTGATGGTTGACAAGACCACTAGTTTCAAGAAAAATGGCAAAGGGAAGAAGGGGGACTTCAAGAAGAAGGGCAAGTTGCTACTCAAGTGAAGAAGCCCAAGTCTGGACCTAAGCCTGAGACTAAGTGCTTCTACTGCAAAGGGACTGGTCACTAGAAGCGGAACTGTCCCAAGTATTTGGCGGATAAGAAGGATGGCAAAGTGAACAAAAGGTATATTTGATATACATGTTATTGATGTGTACTTTACTAGTGTTTATAGCAATCCCTCAGTAATTGATACTAGTTCATTTGCTAAGAGTAGTAACTCGAAAAGGAGTTGCAAAATAAACAGAGACTAGTTAAGGGCAAGGTGATGATGTGTGTGGGAAGTGATTCCAAGGTTGATAAGACCACCATCGCACACTCCCTTTACCTTCGGGATTAGTGTTGAACCTAAAATAAATGTTATTTGGTGTTTGCGTTGAGCATGAATATGATTTGATCATGTTTATTGCAATACGGTTATTCATTTAAGTCAAAGAATAATTGTTGTTCTATTTACATGAATAAAACTATCTATGGTCATACACTCAATATAAATGGTTTATTGAATCTCGATCATAGTGATACACATATTGAAGCCAAAAGATGCAAAGTTAATAATGATAGTGCAACTTATTTGTGGCACTGCCGTTTAGGTCATATTGGTGTGAAGCGCATGAAGAAACTCCATGCTGATGGACTTTTGGAATCACTTGATTATGAATCACTTGATGCTTGCGAACCATGCCTCATGGGCAAGATGACTAAGACTCCATTCTCTAGAATAATGGACGGAGCAACTGAATTATTGGAAATAATACATGCTGATGTATGCGGTCCGATGAGTGTTGAGGCTCACAGCGGGTATCGTTATTTTCTAACCTTCACAGATAATTTGAGCAGATATGGGTATATCTACTTAATGAAACACAAGTCTGAAACATTTGAAAAGTTCAAAGAATTTCATAGTGAAGTGGGGAAGCATCATAACGAGAAAATAAAGTTTCTACGATCTGATCGCGGAGGCGAATGTTTGAGTTATGAGTTTGGCCTTCAATTAAAACAATGTGGAATAGTTTCACAAACTCATGCCACCTGGAACACCACAGCGTAATGGTGTGTCCAAACGTCATAACAGTACTTTATTAAGGTATGGTACAATCTATGATGTCTCTTACCGATTTACCACTATCGTTTTGGGGTTATGCATTAGAGACAGCTGCATTCATGTTAAATAAGGCATCATCTAAATCCGTTGAGACGACACCCTATGAACTGTGGTTTGGCAAGAAACCTAAGCTATCGTTTCTTAAAGTTTGGGGCTGCGAGGCTTATGTGAAAAAGCTTCAACCTGATAAGCTCGAACCCAAATCGGAGAAATGTATCTTCATTGAATACCCAAAGGAGACTGTTGGGTACACCTTCTATCACAGATCGGAAGGCAAGATATTCGTTGCTAAGAATGGATCCTTTCTAGAGAAGGAGTTTCTCTCGGAAGAAGTGAGTGGGAGGAAAGTAGAACTTGATGAGGTAATTGTACCTACTCCGGAATTGGAAAGTAGTTCATCACAGAAATTAGTTCCAGTGATGCCTACACCAACTAAGTGAGGAAGCTAATGATAATGATCATGAAATATCGGATCAAGTTACTACCGAACCTCGTAGGTCAACCAGAGTACGTTCCGCACCAGAGTGGTATGGTAATCCTATTCTAGAAATCATGTTACTAGACCATGACGAACCTACGGACTATGAGGAAGCGATGATGAGCCCAGATTCCGCGAAATGGCTTGAGGCCATGAAATCTGAGATGGGATCCATATATGAGAACAAAGTATGGACTTTGGTTGACTTGCTCGATGATCGGCAAGCCATACAGAATAAAATGGATTTTCAAGAGGAAGACAAACGCTGATAGTAGTGTTACTATCTACAAAGCTCGAATTGTCACAAAAATGTTTTTGACAAGTTCAAGGTGTTGACTATGATGAGATTTTCTCACTCGTATCGATGCTTAAAGTCTGTCCGAATCATGTTAGCAATTTCCACATTTTTTGAAATCTGGCAAATGGATGTCAAAACTGCATTCCTTACTAGATTTATTAAAGAAGAGTTGTATATGATGCAACCAGAAAGTTTTGTCAATCCTAAAGGTGCTAATAAAATGTGCAAGCGCCAGCGGTCCATCTATGGACTGGTGCAAGCATCTCGGAGTAGGAATATACGCTTTGATAAGTTGATCAAAGCATATAGTTTTATACAGACTTACGGTGAAGCATGTATTTACAAAGGAGAGTAGGAGCACTACAGCCTTTCTGATAAGTATATGTGGATGACATATTGTTGATCGGAAATAATGTAGAATTTTCTGGAAAGAATAAAGGAGTATTTGAAAGGAGTTTTTCAAAGAAAGACCTCGGTGAAGCTGCTTACATATTGAGCATCAAGATCTATAGAGATAGATCAAGACGCTTGATAAAGTTTTTTCAATGAGTACATACATTGACAAGATTTTGAAGTAGTTCAAAATGGAACGGTTAAAGAAGGAGTTCTTGCCTATGTTGCTAGGTGTGAAGTTGAGTAAGACTCAAAGCACGACCACGGCAGAAGATGGAGAGAGAATGAAAGTCATTCCCTATGCCTCAGCCATAGGTTCTATAAAGTATGCCATGCTATGTACCAGACCTATTGTATACCCTGCCCTGAGTTTGGCAAGGGAGTACAATAGTGATCTAGGAGTAGATCACTGGACAATGGTCAAAATTATCCTTAGGGGACTAAGGAAATATTTCTCGGTTATGGAGGTGAAAAAGAGTTCGTCGTAAAGAGTTACATCGATGCAAGCTTTGACGCCGATCTAGATGACTCTGAGTCTCGATCTGGATACATATTGAAAGTGGGAGCATTTAGCTAGAGTAGCTCCGTGCAGAGCATTGTAGACATAGAAATTTGCAAAATACGTACGGATCTGAATGTGGCAGACTCATTGACTAAACCTCTCTCACAAGCAAAACATGATCACACCTTAGTACTCTTTGAGTGTTAATCACATGGCGATGTGAACTAGATTACTGCCTCTAGTAAACCCTTTGAGTGTTGGTCACATGGCGATGTGAACTACGGGTGTTAATCACATGGTGATGTGAACTATTAGTGTTAAATCACATGGCGATGTGAACTAGATTATTGACTCTAGTGCAAGTGGGATACTGAAGGAAATATGCCCTAGAGGCAATAATAAAGTAATTATTTATTACCTTATTTCATGATAAATGTTTATTATTCATGCTAGAATTGTATTAACCGGAAACTTAGTACATGTGTGAATACATAGACAAAACAAAGTCTCCCTAGTATGCCTCTACTTGACTAGCTCGTTTATCAAAGATGGTTATGTATCCTAACCATAGACATGTGTTGTCATTTGATGAATGGGATCACATCATTAGGAGAATGATGTGATGGACACGACCCATCCATTAGCTTAGCACTATGATCATTTAGTTTGTTGCTATTCCTTTCTTCATGACTTATACATGTTCTTATGACTATGAGATTATGCAACTCCCGAATACCTTAGGAACACTTAGTGTGCTATCAAACGTCACAATGTAACTGGGTAATTATAAAGATGCTCTACAGGTGTCTCCGATGGTGTTTGTTGGGTTGGCATAGATCAAGATTAGGATTTGCCACTCCGTTTTTCGGAGAGGTATCTCTGGGCCCTCTCGGTAATACACATCACTATAAGCCTTGCAAGCAATGTGCCTAATGAGTTAGTCACAGGATGATGCACTAGGGAACGAGTAAACAGACTTGCCGGTAACGAGATTGAACTAGGTATGGTGATACCGACGATCGAATCTCGGGCAAGTAACATACCGATGACAAAGGGAACAACGTATGTTGTTATGCGGCTTGACCGATAAAGATCTTCATAGAATATGTGGGAGCCAATATGAGCATCCAGGTTCCACTGTTGGTTATTGACCGGAGATATGCCTCGGTCATGTCTACATAGTTCTCGAACCCGTAGGGTCCGCACACTTAACGTTCGATGACGATTTGTATTATGAGTTTATGTGATTTGATGACCGAAGGTTGTTTGGAGTCCCGGATGAGATCACGGACATGACGAGGAATCTCGAAATGGTCGAGAGGTAAAGATCGATATATTGAAAGGCTATATTCGGACATCGGAAAGGTTCCGAGTGATTCGGGTATTTTTTGGAGTACCGGAGAGTTACGGGAATTCGCCGAGGTAAGTAGTGGGCCTTAATGGGCCATACGGGAAAGGAGAGAAGGGCCTCAAGGGGTGGCTGCGCGCCCCTTTGTGGGCTGCTCCGAATTGGACTAGGAGGGGGCGGCGCCCCCTTCTTTCCTTCTCCCCTCTTCCTCCTTCCCTTCCTTCTCCTAGTTGGAATAGGAAAGGGGGAGCCGAATCCTACTTGGACCGGGAGTCCAAGTAGGACTCCCCCCCTTGGCGCGCCCCCTATAGGGCCGGCCTCCTCTTCCTCCCTCCTTTATATACGTGGGCTGGGGGCACCCCAAAGGACCCCCAAGATTTGTCTTAGCCGTGTGTGGTGCCCCCCTCCACAGTTACACACTTCGGTCATATCGTCGTAGCGCTTAGGCGAAGCCCTGCGCCGGTAACTTCATCATCACCGTCGCCACGCCGTCGTGCTGACGGAACTCTCCCTCGGCCTCAACTAGATCAAGAGTACGAGGGACGTCATCGAGCTGAACGTGTGCTGAACACGGAGGTGCCGTACGTTCGGTGATAGGATCGGTCGGATCGTGAAGACGTACGACTACATCAACCGCGTTGATATAACGCTTCCGCTTTCCGTCTACGAGTGTACATGGACACACTCTCCCCGCTCGTTGCTATGCACCTCCTAGATAGATCTTGCGTGATCGTCGGAATTTTTTTGAAATTACTGCGTTCCCCAACACTATCCATATTTTAATAGCCTCTCCCGTAAAGGTTGGAAAAAGCGGTAGGCGTAAGCGAGGCGGTTGGCCTTCGCCTAGTGCCTAGGCACTGCCTAAGAGCCCTAGGCACGTCCTAGACAGTGACATAGTTTTTACTCATAGTGCATTTGTGATATTATATGGGTGTTGGTATTTGTTCAGGGCATATAAATAAGTTAATTACTGTCTACTGCCATTGGAATATAACCCGTTTGGCATATCAGTGTAGTATGTGGCATGATTTCTTGCTTGGGTAGGCAATTCCTTGCTTACCCTGCCTAGACCTCCATTTATGCCCTAGGCGAGGCGTTTGGCCATTGCCTAGCGCCTAGGCGTGCCTAAGCGCCTCCTAGGCACTGCCTTTTCCAACAGAGCCGGTACCGTGCATTACCCAATCCCACCTCGAGACATGGTGCCAACTTCGCCGATGCATCCAAATCCCATGAAATGATACCCTCTTTCACACATAACCCTCATTATATCCTTCATCAAAACAGTCATCATACCTACCAATTATGGCATTTCCAAAGCCATTTCCGAGATATATTGCCATGCGACTTCCATTGTTACTATTCACAAGACTTGAGCACTCCTTGTCATATGTTTTGCATGAATGTATAGAGTTGCCATGACATTTTGTGGCAAAGCCACCATTCATCATTGTTATACATGTTACGCTAGATCATTGCACATCCTAGTAAACTGCCAGAGGCATTCATATGTAGTCATCATGTTCAGTTTTGAGTTGTAAGTAAATACAAGTGTGATGATCATCATTATTAGAGTGTGTCCCTACCTGTGATGATATGAATTGGAGGAGACTTACGATTCCCTGAAGAAGAGGTATGTGAGGCCTTTCACGAAAAAAGAGGCCAAAAGAGCCAATAAAACAAGAAAAACATGAAAACAAGAAAGATAAAAAGAGAGAGGGGGCACACTACTATCTCTTTTCCACACTTGTGATTCAAAGTAACACCATATATTTCATATAGAGAGTCTATGCTTTTCACTTTCATATACTAGTGGGATTTTTTTACATTATTAGAACTTGACTTGCATATTTCGATGACGAGCTCCCTCAAATGCTCGAGGTCTTCATGAGCAAGTAAGTTGGATTCACACCCATTTTGTTTCCTACAGAGAGCTTTCATACACTTATAGTCGTAGTTCATCTGTTGCATGGCAATCCCTACTCCTCACATTGACATAGATTGTAAGGCCTCTCCACTGCCTAACGGTCAGCCTATTTGATGCGAGACTATCCTATGCATTTCTGTCTTCCCTTATTAACCCTCATCATTATTCTTTTTTCCATCCGAAGTGCTAAGTCATTGGCTCACGCTCAAGTATTGCGTGGGTGTTGAAAAAGCTGAAGTGAGAAAAATGTATGATTTAATTGCTTGGTTTGGCACCAGGATGTTCATGATAGACATCTTTATGTTGGGAAGAGTGAGCCATGCCATGCTTACAACGATTAAGTGGGTAGGGATAACGTTCTTTAGCATTTATTATTTTGAAAGGCAATGATTGTTTGCTAGTAAGCTTATGTTTTATTGTTTTGATATCAAATTGATAGACTATTGCTTTGAATCACTCGTATCCCAATATTCATACCGCAATTTAATTATTTGATCAACTTTGTGCTAGGTAGCATGCCACATCAACATTTTTTTTATCATTTACCTACTCGAGGACGAGCAAGAATTAAGCTTGGAGATGCTGATACGTTTTCAGTGTATCTATATTTTTTGATTGTTTTCATGCTATTATCATAGCACTTTCACATATTTTTTGACAACAATTCATATTATTTCTATTTGGACTAACCTATTAACCCAGCGCCAGAGGCCAGTTCCTGTTTACTATCGTTTTTGGGTTGTTAGGTGAAACTTTGCGAAGGCCGGAATGACCTGAAAATTTATGTGCATTTTTTATGGAATATATCTGAAATTTTGGCGCAAGAATCAATGCAAGAGCAGGCCCATGTGCTCCACAAGCCAAGGGCGCCACTACACCCCCAGGGAGCGCGGGGGTGGCTTGTGGCCACCCCGTAAGTTGGTTGGAGTTGTTCGTCCGCTGCAAGGAAGCTAATATCGAGAGAAAAAGCATGTCAAAATTCATCTCGTTCAGAGTTACAGATCTCCAGGTATTTAAGAAACGGGTGCTCGTCCGCAGAAACAGTTCCAAAAATCCTAGTGAAAACTAAGAGAAACAGAGAGAGAGAGAGAGAGAGAGAGAGAGAGAGAGAGGACATCCAATCTCGGAGGGGCTCCTGACCCCCGGGAGCCATGGCAGCCAAGGACCAGAGGGGAACCCTTCTCCCATCTAGGGGCAATGCCAAGCAATAAGAAGAAGGAGGAAGGCTCTCTGCCCCTCTCTCCCGGTGGCGCTGGAGTGCCATCAGGAGAACCATCGTGACGACGATCTGCTCCAACAACTTCGCCGTTCTCATCACCAACTTTCTCCCTCTTTGTGCAGCAGTGTACCCTCTCATCGCGCTGTAATATCTACTTGAACATGGTGTTCTATGCTATATATTATTATCCAATGATGTGTTGCACCTCTATGATTTTTGAGTAGATTCATTTTGTCCCTCTGGGTCAATATGGTATGGTTCATATGAGTTATATTTTATTATGGTGTCCTCAGTGTCGCACAAGCATGTGGGATTCCCGTTGTAGAGTGTTGCAATATGTTCATGATTCGCTTATAGTGGGTTGCGAGAGCGACAAAAACCTAACCCCGAGTTGATGAGTTGTTGCATATGAAATTAAAGGAGATTTTTTATTTAAGGACGCCGATAACTGCCACACGTGTGGTGTATCGGGTGGTTGTGCCGCACGCCCTGTGTGGTACGGAGATGATCCCGCCCGCACGACCGTGTTCGGGCATGCGCAACCACAGGCCGCACGTCCGGTGTGTAGCAAAATCGCCCACACGTCCGAGCAAACGACCGCGCTGCCCGCACGACCTAGCACGCCAGTCATCTCGATCTCCTTTCGATCCCCAGTCCGACCCGCCGCCGTCTTCTCCTACCTCTCGATCCCCTACCTCCATCGCCTTCCTTCTCTGGTTGCCATGGCAACCAGAGCAGATCCATAGTGCCTTCCCACCGCTAACCACCCTCCCCCCAACCCCGCCCTCCCAAGACGACTAGCTAAAAATAGGCGAATCTCGGATCTCCTTCTGTTTCTCGTCCTTCTTCTGGCCAGAAATTTGAAATTGCAAATTTGATAACAAAGATGGCGACTGGATCCATGCTATCAGGGGAAAACACCCCACGGATTTGTGTGTATTCGCATTTGCCAACCAACATACGCCAGATCTGCCATGTACTATGCTAGAGTTGAGCTAAGATTATCGGTTGGCTTGGTCGAGTAGTTGGTAATGAAGGATGCATATGAATCACTAAAAATAGGGAGAGAAAGGAGAAATTTGGCATGGGGACGTAGGAGAAACAATTTCCACTTGCATCTAACATCAGTTGCCACCTGTCGTTGCCGTTAACTGCCACCATGTTATCTTGTTGCTTGCCATTCTATTATATAGGTTTTTGCCATCGCTTCAAAATGATAGCTGGCACCCAGATTTCAGAAGAGAGAGTGTATGTGCATGTCCTACTTGCCATGATGTGTTGATTGCCTACGCAGGAAATGTGATAAGATTGTCGTGTTATCTTCTATGTGCAAACAGCAAAGGATGCATTTTTTGCGGATTGTTGATGCATTCTTGTTCATGCAGTGACTGAAAACACATTGGCAGAAACAAAACGGGGAAGAATGAATCATGAAGATGGCACTGATCCTTGGTTTTCTCAAAGGCCGGAAACGCCCCCTTGAGATGCAGCAGAGTACAGTCAACTCATTTCTGCAGGGCCGTTGCTGCCACTACTAGAGCAGTACGCGGGCACCGGTACGATGCATGATAAACAAAAAAGAAACAGTTGCCATGTTCGTGACGATGAAGATGTCATTCTACTTATATCCTACAATCTCATTTTTCGCAGGTTCTTATGACCAGACCACAATCAGGGGGGCACCATGGCAAGTTCAGTCATAGGGCGCTAACGCTGACAAATGTATGGGCAACCAACTTCAAGTAGCTAATGTGGCAAATCAAGGTAACGCATACGAAAAAGAAACTTACTGTTGTGGACATGAAATTAAACTTGCAAGGATGGCAAAAGACTCACGAGTTACATCGGAAAAATGTAGGACCTTCATGCAGCACGTGGCATCAGGCGGCAACCATGTACCTGCCATCAACATCGTACACACGTGAGTACATGAAGTGAAGTTGTGGAGAGTGAATTAGGAGAAAGGAACATAGCTAACAGCTCCAGTTGCCATGCCTGGACAGCTGCAATTGCCATGCACGGACAGCTGCAGTTGCCATGCCTGGACAACTAGAGTTGCCATGTGTCATAAAATGTGATTGCAAATGTCTAAATCAAATGTGGATGACACATGTGAACAAACATGTGTGCCATGGATGCACCGCTACATGTGCCATGTTGAACAAACTACAGTTGCCATTCAATGACCAACTGCTACCATGATCACAGGTTGTTACGGTGGAACCACATCGGCAGACGTCTCATGGCAAGCTTCACAGTTGCAGGACAACGCTATTGCAGATAGAGCACATCAAATTGGAGACCATATAAGATCGGCACATGCGGCACAACAAGGTAAAAAAATGTGAACCAGAAAACAGTATTGCATTTGCTTTTGTGGGAATAGCATGTGAGGAAAAGTAGATTTGTAAAGGTGGTGGTGGAAAAAACAAACAAAAAATAATACCAAGTGGTCGTGTGCAAAGAGTCATCTATTGTCTTCGGGATTTGCTAATTGCTATAAGAGTGTGTGCAACATTCATGATTGATCGCATTTTCCTAGTGAGCTCAAGCCTAGAATACAAGTTTTGATGCTGGAATATACTGGATGCCGTGTAGTGGCAGCAGTAGTTGCCATGTATGTTGGACTGTAGCTGCCATGGCTATAGAATCCAAGTTTTGATGCTAAAAGAAGCTAGTTGCCATGCATTGGCAATAGTAGTTGCCATGTTTGTTGGACTGTAGCTGCCATGACTGGAGAACTACAGTTGCCATGCATGGCCATATGCAGATTCACGGCTTAATGTGTGAATGATGTCATGCCAAATCACATGCAATTGTTGTACTCCGTTAAGATAAACATGCCATTCAAGCAAAAGCTTACGCTCGTACCTGTTTTTTTATTGCGGGACCTTCAACTACAATCAACAGCGGCGTAGGGACATCTACTGCAGGGAGATCTGAGCGCACGGAGGATGCGTTCCACCAGCCGGCTAACAATCATGCCACAAATAATGCCGAGTCAGTGTCGGAAATGGCATTCGTTCCAGCAATGCCGACAAGCACACCTTTGCACACCAGCACAAGCAACACTCAAGCACATGAAACAGCCTCCGATACTGAAGTCAATGATGAAACTGATGACGAAGCACAAGGGGATGAAGATGGTGGGCAATCAGAAATCATGGTACCTCAGCCACCGTATGTTGGGCAGAGATTTGATTCGTTTGAAGATGCAAAGGAATTCTACCAGACATATGCAAAGTTCCATGGGTTTGCGGTCAACACCGAATACCATAGGAAAATTAAAAAAACTAACGAGTACAGTAGAGGTGAGATGAGGTGCTACAAGGCACGAAGGAGCAAGAAGGGTAAAGGTGTTGCGCCTGTCGTTCCGGAACGAAAGAGAGGTATCATTGTCAAGACGGAATGCCCTGTCCGGTATAAGCTGAACGTAGATGGAGCACGGTGGGTGGTCACTGAATATTTTGACGAGCACAACCACGAACTCATAAAGAAGTTTGACCTGGTAAAATTTCTGACTGCCCAGAGAGGATTCACACCCCTCGAGAAGAAATTCATAAAGCTGCTACATGATTGTAACGTTGGTCCATCAAGAATGGTCCAGACACTATCCCTCATCCACAGCAAAAATGGGACTCTGAGTAGCATGCCCTACATACCAGCAGACGTCACAAACCTAAAGGCAAGGTACCATAGAGAGAGTAGGTTGGCTGACATAGAAGCCATGATAGCCTACTTCGATGAGAAAGCGAAGGAAGATCCATATTTCTTCTACAGGATAAGATTAGACGATGAGGACCGTGTCAGGAACATGTATTGGGTGGATGGTGCTGCAAGAAGAGCCTACAAACATTTCCGAGATTGCATTTCGTTCGACGCGACATAGCTCACTAATATGTACAAGATGCCATGCGCTCCATTCATAGGAATAAATAACCACAATCAGTCATTGCAGTTCGGATGCGGGCTCGTTCGGAACGAAGACACGGATGGGTACACTTGGTTGTTCAAGACCTTCTTGGAGTGCATGGGTGGACTTGCTCCGATGAACATAATAACAGACCAGGATTTTAGCATGCGTGCAGGCATAGAGGAGGTCTTTCCGTTGGCAGTGCATAGGCACTGCAGGTGGCACATTATAAAGAAGGTTGAGGAGACGCTAGGACCTTTCTTTGCTGACCGTCTAGAGCTCCACAAGGCATTCGAGCTGTGCGTGGACCACAGCTTGACGGTGGAGGAGTTTGAAAGGAGCTGGATGGCTATGATTGAAACATATCAAGTCCAAGACAACGAGACGCTTGCTAGCCTGTGGGAGAAGCGAATGTACTGGGTGTCGGCCTACTTCATGCAGTGCTTCTTCCCGTTTCTGCAGACTACGCAGTGCAGTGAGGGGTTCAATGCTGTTTTGAAGCGGTACATGAGCCCTGGCAACTCATTGCTGCAGTTTGCCAAGCAATACACCGCTTTGCAACAAAAAATACTGGGATCTGAGCTACAGCAAGAAGCAAACACCGCGCTCAAGCAGCCAAAATTGCTAACGTATTTACCGATGGAGAGGCAGATGAGCAAGATATACACCAACAAGATTTTTAACAAGTAAGTCAGTTGTGTTACAATCTTATTTGCACAAGCATGAAGGTAGTAGGTGCCATGTAGAATGCAATGCAGTTGAAATGCTTATTTGAAAATGATGATTTTTTTGAAAGTAGCCATTGAGTACAGAGTAACCATGATATGTAGTTGCCATGTTTAATGAACTATAGTTTGCCATGTTTAATGAACTACAGTTGCCATGTTTACTCAACTGTAGTTGCCATGTTTACTCAACTGCAGTTGCCATGTTTGATGAACTGCAGTTGCCATGTTTAATGAACTGTACTTCCATTGGCCATGATGGTATGGAATGCAAATGCCAATTAAAGATGTTATGAAACTGCCATGTTTACTCAACTACAGTTGCCATGTTTAATGAACTGCAGTTGCCATGTTTAATGAACTGCAGTTGCCATGTTTACTCAACTGCAGTTGCCATGTTTAATGAACTGTAGTTGCCATGTTTAAACGAACTGTACTTCCATTGGCCATGATGGTATGGAATGCACATGCCAATTAAAAATGTTATGCATTTGCCATGTGAAAAAATATCATGCAGATGCCATAGCCATCATTCATTTTAGATGCCTTTCCTACGTTACAGCCTACAACAACATAAGGTGCTACAAAAACATCACACAAGAGTTTAACAAAACCACACAAAACTTGCAGATTCCAGGAAGAAATAAAGTGTGCCAGCATGTACACGGCTTTCCAGGTGGACGAACATATGTTCAAGGTGTGTTCTATCTTGGGCATGTCAGATTCAGAACCTGAAGACCCAGACAAGGGAAGGAACTACTTTGTAGAGGCCTTGATAAGCGAAGGCGAATACTACTGCCAATGCTGCAAATTCGAACGGGACGGGATTGTGTGCTGTCACATACTGAAAGTAATGGACATGAACGCGGTGACACGAATGCCCCGCCATTTCAAACGGCGGCGATGGACTTGGGACGCTGACGACGCATTGGGGCCGCAAACATCAAATGCAGTTTTGGCTGTGCATGATGAGAGACCAGAGTCAACCATGGATGTCGTGAGGCACGTTGTGTTGACAAAGAACTATGTTGAACTAATAGATGAAGCGTGCAAGAGTGATGAGACAGCGAGGGTCGCAGAAAAACATAGGAAGGCCCTGAAAAGAGAGCTTGATGAGATCAAGAAGAGGAAAGCTGAGGAAGCCTTACACAGGTTCCCCCGTACCACAAGTGTGCCTTCGTCCACGGGGCCATCATCTGAAAACTCGGAGGTAGGATCTGGAACAGCAAGCACACAAACCCAGGTCAGGAACCTGCCCCGTTCCATCACAAAGGGGCATCCAAAAGAGATAAGATACAAATCGGGATTGGAGATTCAAGCAAAGCACAAGAAAACAAAGAAAGGGACGGGCCATCCATAAGCAACATTGGAGCACTGTGACTTGGTTGTTGGTGACATTTTTTGCAAGCTAGATGTTATAAATTTGTAAAAATGGGAGAATGACTCTTCAGGTGCAACAGAATGTGAAAGGAAATGCCATGAATCAATAACTGCAGTTGCCACATGTGTGGTACTGAATTTTCCATGTCTTTTCATCTGAATCTGCCGTGTATTTTCTACTGAATCTGCCATGTTGTTTCAACTGAATCTACCATGCCTGTTCTACTGAATCTGCCATGCCTTTTCTACTGAATCTTCCACGTTAGTTCTACTGAATATGCCATGTTATTTATACTGAGTCTGCCATCGCGTATATTTCCATGTTCAGTCAACACATTTTAGTTCACACATATTGTATTGTGTGCAAACTATGGAAAACAAGTTGAAACGATCACGTGCAAAAACCGTAAGGTTATGGCTGCGTACAAACTACCATGCTAGCCGATACAGTTAGCAATGCAAAAAACCCAAAAAGCCAAACGAGAAAGAACGATAACTTTCACTAACCATGACTGATCAACTACATTTGCATGTCTTTAGACATCATAGACACATTCAAAACACCAAACTGGTACTACAAAACCACAAACGCATAGTAATGCTGAAAACACATAAACGTATCTGCTGTCACACCTAAGTAGGTTCACATCCACACATATATTACAAACTTTTCAACTGTCGCTCACACGCCACCACTATATACTAGGCTACAGGAAGATGCTGTCATAGCATATTACACAGACATAGTTTTGAAAGAAACAAGGTAATACCTTACATTCCTCGGCAATAGAATGTAAGGTAGGCGTTCGGTGTGGAGCACCACGTGATCACTTGTACTTCTTGGTGGCTTTCTTGACAGCTTCCTCTATAAACTCTCGTGAGTTGGACCGCGTGTTGAAATCTTCATTCATCAACCAGTTCCATGTGTAAATTTTGCGGAGCTCGACGACCATTGCAGCTGTGATGACAGGGACCCGTTGACCTTCCCACTTAGCAAGGTATTCCAACGTGTGAAAGTCACAGTCGTGCCTATAAAACAAAAGAATCAGGTGAACTCAAGAAAACAGAGAAGAAATCATAAAATTCAATGAAGATGTGGCACGAGGGCTAGCATTGGTGTAGAGGACACATGAAAAAAAAGATAGTAATTACCCGTTTCCTTGCTTCGTAGTCGCAACGTACTCGATTGGAAATATCTGATCTGGACCTTTGAGTTTTCGTAGTCACGGTTCCATGTCTCTTTGAGGTTGTTGATGAAGTATTCAGCATGCGTAGTAAGGTCTTTATGAGCTTCTGAACGCACTGAATCACGCACCTCAAATCGTTGGTTCTTGAGGTCAAGGCAAATCGCGTAGTGGTGACCACACTTGTCATGTGGGTCGTGTGGTGCAAGTTCCTGGAACATGGGGAACATGACCTGCAAGTAAAAAAAGGAAAGAAAAAAGCAGAGTTCACATCATAAACAGAAATGATGTAGTTGGAAAAATGATGTGTAAGGATATCGCCAGTTGCACTAAGAGGCACATGAATGACATAAAAGCAACACGTGTCCAAAAAAGTACACCATCGTAGAAAATGTGTAGTTGCACTGTGTAATTGAAAGAAGTTGCCATCCATGTATGGACTAAGTTGCCCAGTATTATAGTTGGAGTTGCCACATAACTTGCATTAAGAAACAAATTAAACTCATTTTACATGGCAGCTGTTGCCACATGAAACAGCTGTCACAGAACAGGGTGTAGCCCACGTGTGAAGCATATCTACTGGCAAAAACATACCAAGGGGGGAAATGTGCAAAAAGGGAAGGAATACTCACACATTTCTTCATTGTGAGCTTGAAATCACCATGCGCAGCAAAATGCTTCCTCAGGATTTTGTGGTGGAAGTCACCATCCCATATTTTGCAGGTCACGCTGTACTACATGATTGTTTTGTCGAGAGACATATCCATATGCCTGTTGATGAAGTCAATCCCACATGCAAGTACATTCTTCGACATTTTGCCGAATGGCCTCACAGACTCGGCAAGATCACCCAGGTCAACGTACGTCGTATCGCATTGTATGATCTTGGTTCTGTCCAAACATGAGCTGTATGAAAATGATATAACATGAAAGAATCATGTCTACTAAGTAAAAAAAGAAATAAAACGTAAACAGAGCATATCTAGAATAGCAAAAGGAAGAAAAGAAAAAAGAGGAAAGCAAATGAGAGGTTATGTGGTGTGGTCATTACGCTTTCAGCTCCTTCATATGCTTGTTGTTGGACCTCGCATTTCCAAAGCGCTTGACAATATCGTACAGCTGGTTCTGATCCTTTGTGGCCTTGACTTCTGGCTCATAGTCATCTGCGGGTGGTGCGTGAACTACCCTATGCTGCCTCACAGAACCAAGGGTGGCACTTCTAATGGTATCCTCGGATACCGACTCAGTAGGCATGTTAGAACTCGATTGCTCCTGGCCTCGTGAGGACCTCCTCTGCAATGTTGCCTCCTCAATCCTGCGGTAAGCTTCATCAAGTGACGGCGTAATCTCCTCGGGAGTGGTTGCAATCATCAGAAAAGTGGGTTAGGATACCTGGGAAATAAAACAAGTTAATTGTGTAAAGAGAGGGTGTAGAATGTGAAAATGTAGGTGCAAAATTAGGGAGTTGCCATGTGGAGGCAACTACAGTTGCCAGGTGTAATGAACTGTAGTTGCCATCTGACAACTACTGAAGTTGCCATGTGGGTTGAACTGCAGTTGCCCATGTTGTATCAACTCCAGTTGCCATGTGCTTGCCGAATGGAAAATGCAACATGGCAACAAAAAATGTAGGTGACATTGTGCAGCAAAATCCAGTTGCCATGTTCATCAGATAACTCTTGCCATCACCAGTGAGAAGCCAAAAAAAAATCTTGGCACAAAATTCAGACTAGAAAAATGTGTACAACTAAATGATAAACGCATAAAAAGTGTACCTTGCACAATCGGCTCTGCAAACTTCACAGCCTTCCTGCCCTCAGCCATTGGCTGCGCCATCATTGGGGCCATGCCTGCCGGGAAAGCAAAGGCAACTGGCGTAGGATCGTGCACCCCTGGTTGATCTTGACTGATGCCAAGGCTAAAGCTCGATGGGGTGAAGGCCATTGGGTGCCTCTCCTGCCTACTAGCCGGACCACGAACAACTTGCGGGGCAGAATCCAGGGGTGAAAGATCAACAAACATTTCTGCCTCGTCTGCTGCAGAATCATCAGGCTTATTAGTAGGGCGGGGCGTGTGGTCAGCGGTATCAGTCGCAGCTTTCTTGCCAATCTTCTTGTTTGGGCTATAGGGGACACCAATGTTGACTGGGAGCTTAGAAGTACGCAAATTTAAGTTGGGGTTCTCCACGGTGGGTAAAGACGCAGTCTGCTCCGGACGTTCACCTCCGTCAGTCGTGCCCGACTTGCCACCTGGGTCAGTTGTACTCCGGTCTTCCGTTTTCTCCATAACATTGCTTTTGGCATGTGGTGGAAACGGTGTGGACACAGGAACGTAACCAAAGTCATCTCTGCTGCTCCTAGCTACAGCTGGTGCATTGGGTATATTTGCAGATTGCTTGCGGGGGCTACGACGCCTAGGTGGAAGACCAGCTCGCGAAACGGTCACCTTAGCAACCTCTGGAACACCAGAAGCTGGAGCTGTTGTGCCAAGACTCTCACCTGTGGATGGCATATCAGTCTGAACTGTCGCCTCAGCCCCTTCTTTCGTGGACGCAGAAGTGCCACCACCCACGCGCTTGGAATCCGTATCAGATGAGCGGGAATCTTCCTTGCTTAGGTTGATCTCGGGGGCGTCCACTTCAACACTTGTCGACCGGGTGGCATGGCTCACAGCAGCATCCTTCATTGCCAGCAGAGTGGGTAATATCTCAGTAGTCCTGGCAGATACTGACTCATCACTCCTAGATGTACGGATGCCTGTTGTTGTAGCCTGCACATCTGCAACCGGCGGAGATGCTCGGCCGCTTGCATCAGAGCTAGCAGTGGACGGTGCAGCAGCAACTTTGTCGACTCGCGCCTCATGAGAATCTGAGTTGCCACCTGTCGACAACTTTGAGTGTATGCGTCCGAGTGGGTCTCTGGGGTTCTACTTGGTCACGCGTGTGGTAGTCTTCTTCACCCTGCAAAAAAGCACGTGAACATTGTTAAAAAATTAAACAAAACAGTTGCCATGGTAGCCATCTTGAAAAATGAAAAAATATGTGATGTGCCAGAGCTGCCATTTCAGAACTAGGTCTGGGATGAGCACACAGGACAACGTAGGGGGGGCTAGAAGCCAGTGGAAAGTTGGTAGTTGACATATAGGTGGAATAAGAATTGCCATGTGGCCTAGTTAGCAGTTGCCATGTAGGACAAGCAGGAGTTTCCATGGAGTAAAAAAAGATCATGGGAAAACAGCAGTTGCCATGTGGGACTGATGGCAGTAGCCCATGTGGCAAGCTGGACAGCTGCATTGAAAAGCAAAAATATAGCACTATGACATTGAAAGAACAGGGATAACCTACTTCTTGACTGTCTTCCTCAAGTCTACCAACACGACAGCATCCCTGGTGTTGGACGTCAACGTACGAGGAGGTGACCTAGTGGAAGGGGTGTCACCAACAACGGGGGCACCCTTGTTCAATCGAGCAGAAATACGGGTTGGCGTTGGTGCTTGTTTCTTCATAACTGCTCGTCCACCAGCTGTCGCCTCACTGCACGTATAAAAAATGACAAAAAAAGGTACCAAGTGTCAGACACGAAAATCATTGCCACGCTTAGCAAACAAATGGAGAAAAGGGGTTGGTCTGTTCAAAAGGAGAGACAAACAAGACACTAAAATAGATGTCGAACCTCCTCCTAGCAGCTAAGGGATCGGTCCTAGACCTCTTGCCATGAGAGCCCTGCCCAACATCCTCTGGAGCCCTCCCCCTCTTCGAGGGCGACACCCCCTTGTCTCTCGCAACGGTCTGTTCTTTGAGTTTCTCCGGTGGGGGGACAACTGGTGCAGCCTTGCCCTTCTTACCACCTGCACAAACTTCAACATGTTCATCATCGTCGGTGTCATGTTGCACATTCTCCATGTCATCATCATCGTCCTTGTCGAGAGCAGCATCTCCATCTAGTTCATCTTCCGTGTCAGGAAGCTCTTGTGAGCTGTTGTAGTCATACCGGCCACGTCAACCAGTTGCCCGATGTGTCCGTTCTGCAACAAATGGAGTGAACTGCTTCGCAACCGCGTCGCTGTCAGAGCCATTAAGGGACGTCCAACCCTCAACCAACTTCCTGAGCAAGCCGGTCATTCCAGAAGTAAACTGCCCAATTAGATGCTCAACAGGTGCCCTTGCCTGTGCACGAAACAAGAAGCAATACTAAACAACCATATCAGAGTCATGTGCACAAGATCAAAATAAACCAAAACAGCCATAGAGATATATCAAAGAAGAGAAGAAGAGAAAAACAATTTGAGAAAACAAAATTAAAAATCCTTGATTACCTCAGTAGGACAAGACGGAGCTGAGTGCACGTCCATCCACTTGCCAAAGTTTTGAGGCCCACCAAACATGCTGTAGTCTATAGCATGCTTGGCCATCAGCTGGAAAATCAACAAAAACAGCTAGGGATGTAAGAGAGAAAATAAGGAACACTAACTAACAGCTCATGTATTGCAAAAAAAGACGGAGAGAATGAAAGTTTCAACACGGATGGCGGAGTTGCCGTGTGGCGTCAGACATGGGTGCCATGCGCAGACAGCCATGGCTAACAAGGGTATTCATATCTTGTTAGCCACAGACAGTTGCCATATGGGGATTTTTTTCATATGTTATGCAGCATCGAAATTGAAGAATGTCGTGCAAAGAAAGGAGGCAGAACTAACCTGCAGTTTCCCGTATTTCTTATCAGTTATCCTGTATGCGGCAAGCACAGCCTTGACAGCATCGTACGTCCACGCAGAGACAACAAACTTGTGTGGAGGTGGCGGACCTCCTATCCCAGTAAAGTCAACGGTGGACAGATCAAGACGATCGACGTACATCAGCTGGTGTGCACAATAAAAAGGAAAAAATAAGTCAATTGCCATCATGCTATGTTGAAAAGAAGCTACTGTATATTCCTTGAGTCATGAAGTTGATGGGGATAAAAGAAAAAAAGAGTTGCCATCTATCTGTGTTAGTTTCCATCATGATGTACAATGTGTTAGTTGCCATCAAGTTAATTGTGTGAAAAGAAAGGGTGTGGAATGTCAAATGCAGGTGCAAAATTAGGGAGTTGCCATGTGAATGCAACTGCAGTTGCCAAGTGTAATGCACTGTAGTTGCCACGTGACAACAACTGAAGTTGCCATGTGGGTTGAACTGCAGTTGCCATGTTGTATCCACTCAAGTTGCCATGTGTTTGCCGAATGAATGCAACATGGCAACAAAAAATGTGATGGCAGCTGCAATCTTGTTGTGATGATAGTTGCAACAAGGTCAACATCATGGTTGCCATGCACATTGTATGAACAGAGAGTGGATGTATGAAATGAAATTTTTTTGTATGTTGTTGACAAGTGATATTGCCTTGTAGGCAGCAACCACGGATGTCATGGATTAAACAGAAAGTCACGTTCACACGTAAACAAAAATCATATACAAACAAATGAAAACAAAACGGGTTGCCATGCATGATCTTGTACGGTTCACAGTTATCAACAGCTGACATGTTGATTTGGGAAAACATTCAACATGGTAAGAGTGTTTGCAAAGGAGTAGGGAAAAAGTACCATCAAATGGAGTCGACAACCCTTCTGGTACATCTTGTTTGAGAATGCATCATGCAGGAAGTTCGCGATGAACTTACACCAATTCCTGTTCTTCACATCTTTCAGCTTCGCCTGCGCGAAAAAAAATTCAGGACAGGAAGTTGCCGCATGAGAAATCAAATGAAAAAACATCAAAAAACTGGCAGTGACTAGCTTACATATGACATCAGAGTCAAAACATTGAAGGAATAAAAGGAGTAGAGATAGATCATTCACCAGGATGGGGAAGCATTTGTTTCTTGGGCGAAGAGATGTGGTAGCCGCAAAAACAGCTGAGATCAGGTACATGAGTAGCTTCATCTTCAAAACCTCGCCATGGGTTGTCATGCCCTCCAGCGAATTTTCTAGCACAGTCGTGTTCGGCATGGATGTCATCCCAGGAAACAAATGGGCAAACAATGTTTCCTCAATCTTATTATTGACCTCATACGGGACTTTGATTTCTCCACGGGGCACACCCAAAGTGCAGAACACGGATTCCTCATCCAACGGGAGTCTTCCACGTCCTGGAATCACAAATTCCCTGGAGGCGGTGTCGTAAGTCTCACCGAGCCAGTCGCATACAGGGTTCACCAGGTTCTTGCACCGAACATCCATCAGAGCCTGCGTCCCCATCTCAGCAGCAGCTCCCTTCTGATCGTCGGTAAATCCCTCGGTCAATATAGTCAGGCGTTCCTGTGAAGCCCTATTGCGATAACGTTTCTTCTTCTACAAAACAGACAAATGATCATTTGTTGCCATGTTTCAGTATCATGAAAATTTAGTTCCTAACAGACGATTGCGAACTAAATGTGACATTCAAAACATATGGGGGTGGAAAAGTTACCTCATCGCCATCTTTTGTCCATCCAGTTGCGCAATTCTGTTGTGGTAAGTCCATGAAATCATCATCATCGTCTTGATGGTCGCCGCGAGCCATTGTGCTGAGATAAGAACAAAATCAAAATGTCAGGGTGAAATGAACTTATGAATGAAGCAGTTGCCACCTAACAGAATGTATTTGCCACATGGCTCAAGTTGAAAAGTGACAAATAGACTAGGCAATATCATAGGAACACCCACACCCCATATGATTGTCCAACAAGAAAAGTGGCAACTAAACACATTGGCTTAATTTGAAAAATGTACAGATCATAAGGCACTTACACAAAAATGTTCAAGTTGCCATGTTAGCACAAGACAGTACAAAGAAAGGAACACATCTTCCACTGCAAAAACATATAATGTGGCAAATGTGCTAGGTTGAAATTGCCATGTTAAAATGGAAGTCAATTCAAAAAGTGTTGAAAACATCCACTAGACAACCTGTAATGCGGCATTTCACACACTGGCCTCATATTAAAAATGAGTTGCCGTGTAATACAGCCAAATATGTTCAGATATCACTAATCAGCATGGCTAAACACAAATTGAATCTACAGTACAGCGAAGTTGCCACATTATCCTGCCTACAACATGGCAGCAGCCATAGTGTGTTCACAAAAAAGTTGCCACATGTAAAGCACATTTGTGGCAGCTGACACAGTTGATCAGGAAATTAGTTGCCATCCATTGCAGATAGTTGCTGAAACTGTCATGGCTGCCTTCATACTACACTGTGCAGCATGGCAACGGCCATAGTGTGTTCACAAAAATAGTTGCCACATGGAAAGCATATTTGTGGCAAATGACACAGTTGATCAGGAAATTAGTTGCCATCCAGTGCAGATAGTTGCTGAAACTGCCATGGCTGCCTTTATACTGCACTTTGAAAATACAACTACCTAGATCTAGGGTTCATTGCCAACTATCATAACCTCAAATTCAACAACGAAAAACTTCCCCCACTGATCGCAAATAGCATTTCGATGCAATACATAACTAGCAACTAGTAAAACGCCGGCTCAATCGCAAGGCAGAACCAGGATGTGGCTGTGGACAGGCCGAGCCATACCGGCCTAACTGCCATCGCGACAGCGGCGAAACTACGCAATGCCACCCAAAACGGCAAGCACGGGACTCCACCACCGACGAGAACGCTGGAACACCGCGAATCCGCCAGAATCTTGATGAATCTCGAGCAGAACATTGTCCACGGAGGAGAGGGGGGAATGCAGGCAAAGGAATGTGAGCGTGTGAAGGAGCGTTACCTTCAATCTGCAGGCACTTCGGCGAAGACGCTCCGGTCCGGCGAGTCCCACCGACGGCCGCGAATGCCGTCGGCTCTTCCGCCTCCGCCGCCGCCTTCTCCTCTTGGCTTCTCTTCCAATCGAATGAATTGCGCGGTGGGTTGGGTGAGTAATGAAGTGGAGCGAGTAAATGGAACCGCGAGGGGAGAGGGGGCGAAGTGCGAGACGTGGTTGACGGCAACCGCAGTTGGGCGAGTCGTACAGGCGCTAAGCAGTTCCACCACACGCCCCCGAGTGGCAACCGTTGACCGCGGAGAGGAAACCGGCGTGTGGGCGAACTCTCTCACACACCACACACGTGAGTTGTCCTACGTGGCACACAAAATCAGCCAGAACATGCCATGATTCGTGCAGAAACTGTTGAACAGCGATGGAGACGTGTGGTTGAGTTGGCTAGCGCCCACACGTGTGGGCTTTTCGTTATTTAATGCTATGGTTGGATTTTACCTCAATGAATCTTTGGTAGTTGTGAATGCTTACTAGAGTTCCAATCATAAAAACATGTGATCCAAGTATGAATAGTACTTTAGCTTAAGCCCTTCCTCATTGGTATGATAAGTATCACTATGGTGCCATGTTCAATTACCTAGGTACAAACCTTTTCTCATTGTTCTTCAAAAGCCTTCGCTTTACTGTTCTTTTTATTAAAACAACAATGAACTCTTAATTATCTTGTAAAGCTATCTTTTTATTCTTGTAAAGTAGTTTTTATTTCTTGTTGTAGGTAAAGCAAACGTTAGTGTGAGTCATGGTCGCTATCTTCTCCATGACTGGTTGTTACCCGCAGCCGCAACCCAAGGTGAGCTACATGTATCAGCCGCCCCTGCAGATGTGCTAATACTGCAAGACCAATGCTGTGAGGGCCGACTGTCTGCGTCACCGGTCCACTGCGTGGTGACCTCTCGGGGCTAGAAGCCCGATGATGATGGTCGCTGATAGATTGATTTCAGCCGGATGCGTAGGTCAAGATGATTAGTTGTTCCTCCTGGCCTCGCGCGCTGATCTGAAGCCGCGTGTTGTCCATGTCGGCGTTGTTGTCACAGCTGCCGTGATTTCGAACAAAGCGTGTCACTGCGATAAGTTTATTGTATCAAATGTGTATTGCTGAGCACGAGAACTAAAGTGAGTTTTCCTGCACAAATATACTCCACAAACCCTAACAGAGCGGCGCGATCTCCGCGGATCAGCGCGTGGCCCATCAGTATCATCGAATGCAAAAGACGAATTGGTCTTTACGTAAGCTGCTAATGGCGGCACATGGGGGCGCACGGGCCCCCAGCCGCTAATCTGAGACGGCCGTCACTGCCCGAAAAGTCCGAGTTAAGCCACGTACTGAAATATTTTAGCCCCTCGTCGACAGCTCCCGCGAAGACCGCCTGTTTGATCGGTTTGAACTGTTTTTTGCTGCACCATTAAGCGAAGCATTAATATCCTAGGACCGATTTAGCTTTGGTGTGCGTGCCATAGTCCAAATTGCATACTCTTGGTGCACAAGATGTCAGATGTCACCGGTGCCTACGCATATGCTAATCCTGGGAAAGTTATCAGGTATATCACACCTTAACTGCTACCATGGTACCAGCTTAAAAAATAAAATTGAATGTTTTAAAAATTCTGAATTTTTACGTGAATGTTCACAACATATGTGACTACAACCCCTAAAAAAATAGGATAAAGGGCAGCCCGGTGCACGTAGCTCCCGTTTGCGCAGGGTTCAAAAAAGGATCCAGCCACTTTGGATCTACGGTATGCAGTCTTTGCTGACATTTCTGCAATAGTTTGTTTTCAAGACTCGAACCCGTAACCTCATGGTCACAAGGCGACAATTTTACCGCTATGGCAAGGCTTCCCTTCGGAAAACTATTTGGAGGAGTGGGTTATTGATTCAAATTCTAAATAGACATTGAGAAAAGAGAATGGCAATTGTAACATGAATAGTGTCACAAAAAAGCAAAAGAAAAACTGATATTATTCACATATGAATTTCTCTTTTTTTAATGTGCATTTCGAACTTGAACTTAAAATTTTCAGGGTTGTAGACACATTCGTTGTGAACATTCACAAAAAAACAGATTTTTTTTGAAACATTTTTGTTAAATGGTAACATGGGAGCATATGGAACTTGGTATCACTGAATATTCTCCCTGCTGCACACAAGTTCCTCAATACAAAAAGATAACATTTTTGGCATTATGAAAGAGACAACTTATTAAAGCATTTATAGCCGGGCGCCTCAAATCGGCACCAGTTGCCCTGTGGACAGACCGGTCACTGACCAACCAAAAAAACCCGACTCACCCGGGCGCCTCAAACCGGCCTCAGACGCCTAGGTTGCCCGACACCTCTCATACTCAGCCCAAATATAGGGCGGATATGGGGTGGCCCGGGGGCGTCCGCCCCATCGACATAGCCCAGCCTGGTCCACCCTCACCCCCATAGATATGCCCATCTAGTGAACCCTAGACCAAAGCCAACCCGTCAGTCCACTCCCTACTCCATTCACTTTACTTTGAGTCCCCTTTGATTCCGATCGATGGCGAGCGACGACAGCAGCGCCGGCTCCGGTGCCGGATCCGGCGGCTCCGACGAGTGGTCGAGCCTACTGCGTGGTGCGGAACCCGATGATGTGGAGGACGTCGCCCTCAGCATCGCTTTGAGACGGTCGCTGCTTGAACAAGCCGACAACATCATCACCGATTCCATAACACATGTCACCCGTCAACCCAGTGCCGACTCACTTGGGTTGCATGGTTTTGGGGTTTCAGATATGAGGAACACGGCTGTGGGAGCTAACATATGAGGTGTGCCCGGCCACTGCCCACGGATGTGGCAAGGCACGTCCGCGAATGTTTGATGGGCTGGATTTGTTGACCGCGATTGTAGATGCTCTTAGTCTACACAAGAGTGAAAGGATGCATGTTTGGACTAGGAAACATGCAGCCTCACTATCAAATGCACGAGTACAGAAAAGTCTAGCTATGGTGTGGCAAAAAGTGCCTTGCTGTTGTGGGAGTCCAGCATCACCAATATGACGTCATTGTTAAAAAATAGTGGTGGCGTTGGATCCCACGTCAACAGTATTTTAGATGCTGATGACGTGCCATGTGGACAATGCCACCACTATAATTTCTCACCTACCGACGTCAAATGTACTATGCATACCACCAACATTTTGATGCTCAGTGTGCATGTGGTGGTTTGTTAGATGATTCAGAGGACCAGAGACAATGCATGCTTTAGACATAAAATTCCTGATGATCCTATTGATGCGATTAGTTATTTGTGTAACTTAATTAATTCCAAGGCACATCTAGGGGCAAGGTCGAAAAAGCTTTGAAGAAGTAGCTCGGGTGATCAAGAGGGTGTTCCAAGAGGTTTATGCACGAAGACTTGGATGTGCACCAATGTCAAGAATAATTGGAGGATAAATTAAATTTCAAGATAGCCTGAACTCTTGTTGCGTTACATTTGTATCTTGGTCAGGCTAGCCATGCAGGGGTTTGCTTGTGGTTTTGTATCCCGCATCCAAGCGGGGTGTTCTTTTTCTACTGGCTTGACATGGTAGGGTGATCCTGGTGATGACCAGATCATGTGGAGTACCTAATTGCTGGGTTTCTTTTGTTACATTTCCTTTCATGTTTTTGTTTGATCTTTTCTACGTTGTAAACTTTGGCAATTTCTTTAATAAAAGTCGACGAGGACGCTCATTGCTTTAAAATAGTGTGAAGTGTATCCTAGACCCTGAAACTATTTCAGAGTTGTCACATAGGGTCTCAAACTATAAAAAATTGTTGTCCACAATGGCGACATCGGGCCCAGGCAAGGGGGGGCTAGGGCATAGTGGGCTTTTGCTTCGTCTACTATAGATAAAAACACTATTTGACACTGTAGCTAGATTGTTGGCCTGGGACAACCATGACTCCGCTACTTGTTATTCAAATCCTCGAAGTGTAATAAGTATGTAGATACGTCGCACCTGGAAAATAGTTCAAGGACCTTGATAGAAGGAAATATGCCCTAGAGGCAATAATAAAGTTGTTATTTATATTTCCTTATATCATGATAAATGTTTATTATTCATGCTACAATTGTATTAACCGGAAACTTAGTACATGTGTGAATACATAGACAAACAAAGTGTCACTAGTATGCCTCTACCTGACTAGCTCGTTGAATCAAAGATGGTTAAGTTTCCTAGCCATAGACATGAGTTGTCATTTGATTAACGGGATCACATCATTAGAGAATGACGTGATTGACTTGACCCATTCCGTTAGCTTAGCATTTGATTGTTTAGTATATTGCTATTGCTTTCTTCATGACTTATACATGTTCCTATGACTATGAGATTATGCAACTCCCGAATACCGGAGGAACACTTTGTGTGCTACCAAATGTCACAACGTAACTGGGTGATTATAAAGGTGCTCTACAGGTGTCTCCGATGGTACTTGTTGAGTTGGCATAGCTCAAGATTAGGATTTGTCACTCCGATTGTCGTAGAGGTATCTCTGGGCCCTCTCGGTAATACACATCACTATAAGACTTGCAAGCAATGCAACTAATGAGTTAGTTGCGGGATGTTGTATTACGGAACGAGTAAAGAGACTTGCCGGTAACGAGATTGAACTAGGTATTGAGATACCGACGATCGAATCTCGGGCAAGTAATATACCGATGACAAAGAGGGAATAACGTATGTTGTTATGCGGTTTGACCGATAAAGATCTTCGTAGAATATGTAGGAACCAATATGAGCATCCAGGTTCCGCTATTGGTTATTGACCGGAGACGTGTCTCGGTCATGTCTACATAGTTCTCGAACCCGTAGGGTCCGCACACTTAACGGTCGGTGACGATCAGTAATATGAGTTTATGTGTTTTGATGAACCGAAGGTAGTTCGGAGTCTTGGATATGACCACGGACATGACGAGGAGTCTCGAAATGGTCGAGACATAAAGATCGATGTATTGGATGACTATGTTTGGACTTCGGAAGGGTTCCGGGTAAGTTCGGACAAATACCGGAGTACCGGGGGGTTACCGGAACCCCCCGGGGGGTTACCCTCATGGGCCTTGGTGGAGAAGAGGAGGGGCGGACAGGGCAGGCCGCGTGCCCCCTCCCCCTCTAGTCCGAATTGGACAAGGAAGGGGGGCAGCGCCCCCCTTTTTCCTTCCCCCTCTCTCCTCCTTCCTTCCCTCCTACTCCTACTCTTGGAAGGGGTGGAATCCTACTCCCGGTGGGAGTAGGACTCCCATTGGGGCACGCCTAGGAGGCCGGCCTCCTCCCCCTCCTCCACTCCTTTATATACGGGGGAAGGGGCACCCCATAGACACACAAGTTGATCATTGATCTCTTAGCCATGTGCGGTGCCCCCCTCCACCATAATCCACCTCGGTCATATTGTAGTGGTGCTTAGGCGAAGCCCTGCGTCGGTAGCTTCATCATCACCGTCATCACGCCGTCGTGCTCACAGAACTCTCCCTCGAAGCTCTACTGGATCGTGAGTTCGCGGGACGTCACCGAGCTGAACGTGTGCAGATCGCGGAGGTGCCGTACGTTCGGTACTAGGATCGGTCGATCGTGAAGACGTACGACTACATCTACCGCGTTGTCATAACGCTTCCTCTTACGGTCTACGAGGGTACGTGGACGACACTCTCCCCTCTCGTTGCTATGCATCACCATGATCTTGCGTGTGCGTAGGAAATTTTTTTAAATTACTACGTTCCCCAACATTGATGACACACATGTTGCACTTTACAAGTTACTAATTAAATCATGCAACTTTACAATTTGAAGTTTCTTTATTATGACAAGAAGCATGAAATCTTGAGACAAAAAGGAGAAGCAAATTACTTAACACTAACGAGGAAAAGTGGCATTGGGTAGAACCCTTGTGGTGGAACTAAGACAACCATGTCATAATCTGGATTTACTCAATGAAGTTTATTTGAATGGTGATTTGGAAATTAAATGTGAAAAATTCACTGTGAGGTCTTTATATTTAATTGAGAGCTACTGGAATGGTGCATTACAAACACCTTTGGAATCTGGAAATTCCCTTGAAGATCAGGATTATCCTTTGGCTTCTTCACAGAAATAGCATCCTAACTAAAAGTAATCTGATCAAAAGGGGACAGATTGGGAATGTGCAGTGCCATTTCTATTATGATAAAGAGGTCGTAGATCATCTTTTGTTTAGATGTTTGCTTGCAACATTAGTATGGCAAGTTGTTGACCATGCATTGGAACTTGGTAGAACTCCATCCATCATTTCTGATTTGTTTCTAGATTTTCTGCTATCTACTTTCCCTAAAAATCAGATAGGTCTGATGTTGTGTGTGTGTAGTGCTTTGTTGGATGATTAGGAAGACAAAAACAATGCATGCTTTAGGCTAGCCATTGTGCGAGTAACTTAGCTAATAACATAATGCATTTCAAGGCATATTTGCTTATCTGACAAGTAGTTAATGAGGGAGAGAGAGATGTTTGTGGCAACATAAGATTTTTATCGTAATATAACGTGCCCGAGGCAAAATGAATCTACATCTAAATAAATTAAGACTTGCATGATACCACATATATGTATGTTATACCCCTAGAAAAACATATGCATGTTACTAGTCCAAGTTACTTCTCACTATAACTAGCCTTAGACATAAAATTCCTGATGACCCTCCTAATGTGATTTATTACTTATCAAACTCAATGAATTCTAAGGCACTTCTTCAGAAGGGACAAGGTCGAAAAAGCTTTGAAGAAGCGGATCGGGTGATCAAGAGCGTGCTCCAGCAGGTTTATCGTGAAGACTTGGGTTGGCATCGATATCAAGAATAATTGGAGGAAAATTTAAATTTCAAGGTTGTTGTAAACTATTGTAGTGTTACATTTGTATCTTGGCTAGGCTAGCTATGTAGGGCTATGCTCGTGGTTTTGTATCTTGCTATCTTGCAGCCAGGCAGGGTGTTGTTTTTCTGCTGGCTTGATGTGGTGGGGGATCCTGGTGATGACTAGATCATGTGTATTGCCTAGTCGTTGGGTTTTTTTGTTACATTTTATTTCATGTTTTTGTTTGATCTTTTCTGCTTTGTAAACTTTGATGGTTTCTACAAATAAAAGCCAACTAGGAGACTCATTGCTTCAAAATAGAGCGAAGTGGATCATCGAGTGTTTGGACAACCATCCCAGTCTGCATCAGAGTATGCGGTGAGAGAATGAGGAGTGGACTTGTTGATGTGAAGACCATGATCAAGAGTACCTTTCAAATACATAAGAACACGTTTGACATGATTATAATGCGGAAGCCATGGATCATGCATATGGACATGCTTGTTGAACAGCAAAGGAAATTTCAGGACGAGTGATAGTGAGATATTGGAGAGCCCCGGTTAGACTACGGTACAAAGTAGGATCATGGAAAGGTTCACCGTCAGCGGATAGTTTGAAACTGGTATCAACAAGGGTGCGAGAGGACTGACAGTCAAGCATGCCAACACGATTAAGAGTATCAAGAGTATACTGACGTTGGGAAAGAAAAAGGCTGGAAGAATCACGAAGAACAACAATGCCCAAAAAGTGATGAAGAGTACCAAGATCAGTCATAGAGAATTCAGAAAGAAGAAGGGTAATAATATGATCTAAAAAGGTTTGAGAAGATGCGGAGAGAATGATGTCATCTACATAAAGAAGGAGGTAGGCAGTTTCGGAATTGTGGTGGTACACAAAAAGAGAAGTGTCAGAAAGGGAAGAAGTGAAACCTATCGTTTAGATGAAAGAAGAGAAACGTTGAAACCAGGCTCGTGGAGCTTGTTTGGGACCATAAAGAGATTTTTGGAGAAGACAGACATGATTTGGATAGGAAGGATTTTCAAAACCAAGAGGTTGCTGACAATAGAAAGTCTCTTGAAGAGAACCATGGAAGAAAGCATTTTGTACATCTAGTTGATGGATGGGCCATGCGGAGGAAATAACGATGCTAAGAACAGTACGAATGGTGCTGGGCTTGACAACATGAGTGAATGTTTCATCATAATCAATGCCATGTTGTTGAGAGCAACCACGACAGACCCAGCGGGCTTTATAGTGGGAGAGGCTCCCGTCGGAGTGGAATTTTTGGCGAAAGACCCATTTGCCAGAAACGATATTTGTATTGGAAGGATGAGGAACTAACTGCCAAGTATTGTTTTGAATTAAAGCATCACATTCTTCTTGCATGGCAGCAGCCCAATTCGGATCAAGAAGAGCAGTTTTGTAAGTTCTGGGGATGGAAGAGAGAGATGCGGTAGCATGTAGGTTGAGGCGATCTGTGGGCTGACGAAAACCTGATTTGGCGCGAGTACGCATGCCATGATCATTGGCAGGGGCGATGGTAGAAACAACTTTAGCTGGTAGGATGGAAACGGGGGTGTCTGGTGTAGGAGAAGATGCGGACGGTGGGTGGGGTGGCGTTGGGTTGTGTGGTTGCGGGTTGGGTGATGGCGGGTTGGGTGGTGGCGAGTTGTTTGGTTGCGGGTTGGGTGGTGACTGGGTGTTTGATGGCGGGTTGGGTGGTGTCTGGGTGTTGGATGGCGGGTTGGGTGGTGCTGCCGTGACAGTAGGTGCGGTAGGTGGGGCTGCCGTGATAGGAGTGTAGAGGTGGAATGGATGGGGAGAAGAGGTGGCGACGGTGGTAGGGATGATTGATGGTGTGTCGGTGCGTTGAGCAAAAGGAAAAATATGTTCGGCGAATGTAACGTGGCGAGACACGTGTATCCGTCCAGTGTGTAAATCAAGACAGTGGTAACCTTTGTGTTCGGCGGAAAAACTAAGAAGGACACATGGGATAGATCATGGAGAAAGTTTGTCTTCAGAGGTGGCACAGGCATTTGGAAAGCAAAGACAGCCAAAAACACGAACCTCGGAGTAATTGGGATGGCAAAGGAAAAGAGAGTAATAGGGAGTGATATTTGGATTGGTTTTGGAGGGGCGAATATTGAGAAGAAAGGTGGCTATGTGGAGTGCTTCTACCCAAAATTTTGATGGCATGGAGGACTGAACGAGAAGTGTACGAACAATGTCATTGATCGTGCGAAGAGAACGCTCGGCTTTACCGTTTTGAGGAGAAGTGTAGGGACAAGAGAAGCGAAGAAGGATGCCATGTGTTAAGAAGAAGGTCCGATTTTGAATGTTGTCAAACTCACGGCCGTTGTCACATTGAATGAAACAAATAGGGAGGAAGAAGTGGACAGAAACATAGTGCTGAAAATTTAGAAAAAGAGAGTAAACATCATATTTGTTGCGGAGAGGAAAGGTCCATACAAAGTGAGTAAAATCGTCTAGTATGACAAGATAGTATTTAAAACCAGAAACACTTGCAATGGGTGATGTCCATAAATCACAATGTATTAATTCAAAAGGATAGGTACTAGAAGAACTAGAGGAGCTAAAGGGAAGACGCACATGTTTGCCTAATTTACAAGACTCGCAAAATGAAGAATTGTGGGAATCACGATTACATGGTATAGAAAATTCACTAAGCATAGATGCTAAAACAGCAGGGTTCGGATGACCCAAACGACGATGCCAAAGGTCGACGGAGGCCACCATGGATGTAGGAGGAGCGGCGGCAGGGACACCATGAAGAGAGTAGAGTTCACCGGAGCTATTAAAGCGGGCAATCTCGGCCTTGGTCTGGTAATCCTTCACAGACAAGCCAAAAGGGTCGAATTCAATGAAAACTAGATTGTCGCGAGTAAATTGGCAAACAGAAATTAAGTTTTTAATAAGAGCGGGTGCAACAAGAACATCGCGAAGAAGAAGTGGTTTAGTGGGTGAGGGAAGTTGAGCTTGACCTACACAGTATATGGGAATAGATGAACCATCACCAAGAGTAAAGGAACGAAATGGATGAGTGCAAGAAGAAAGGAAATTACTTGATGCAGACATATGACTAGAGGCACCAGAATCAAAAATCCAATCCGTACCTGAGTTTCCTTGGGCAGCAAAGTTGTTCATGGCCTGAAGAAAGGCGGCTTGATCCCAGCTCGGCGGTGCAGGTGAGGTTAGTGTGGGTAGCAGCGGCGGCTGATATGCCAGTGAACTCAGGAGAGCCGACGAGGGCATGTAGTAGAGACTTCCGTCAGCAGGAGAGGGTGAGGGAGCACCGTAAGGAGCATACGATGGAGCGGCATGATATGTGTTCGCCTGCTGTCGAGGGGTGAGCAACCCAGGGGCACCAGTATGCGGACGAAGGCCGGGTTGCCAAGCACCGGTGTAGGTAGGTGGAGCGCCAAGGGGGGACGGGGCAGACCAGGGCATAGGCCATGCCTGGACAAGCCCGGTCCAGGGATCATGCAAAGGACACTAGGATGGAGCCCTAGGTGGAGCACTCGGAGCCGACGCAGGGTTTGAAGGCGGCGGTGTCGAAGGAGGCGCCGAGCGCGTCGAGGGCGGCCTGTAGATGGGGTTTTTGCAGCGGTATTTGGGACTGGGGCGCCAGCCTGGAGGTGGCTGCACGGATGGCGTCGGGGGCGGGGTGGCAGCAGGAGCTGGCGGGGGAGGCGCTGATGGAGACGGCGTAGGAGGACGAGCCGCAGCATGGAAGACCCGTGGGCGAGAGTAGCCGGGCGGCGGCGACGGTGATGGGGTGGGTGGAGCCATACCCTAAACCCTAGGATCGAAAAACTGATACCATGATAGATGAATAAAACTATTGCTAGTATATGTTTTAGCATAGGGTACATGGCTATATATATTGGTACAAACCGACTTAGACTAGATATTACAAACCGACTTGGACTAGAAAACTTGTGATCCAAAGAATAGTCTAACATAGACCTTGGATCTATTCCAGAGTTGTCACATAGAGTCTCAAACTATAAAACAATGCTATCCACAATGGCGGCATCAGGCCCAGGAAAGGGGGGCAGTGGCCTAGGGCATAGTGGGCTTCTGCTCGTTTACTATAGATAAAAACACTATTTGACATTGTAGCTAGATTGTTGGCCTAGGACAACTCTAACTCCGCTACTGGTTATTATGGTTATTCAAAAACGTGATCACCCAGAAATGTGATCACCTGGAAACACTATTTGACATTGTAGTATAGTGTGCAGGTTGCCATGTGAATACGTGATCACCCAGAAACTAAACTGATGAACATCGTCTCCACACTGTACTATGTTAAACCGATACGGCTGCCTCCTTTTTTCAAGAGTACACCTATACGTACCTTATTTTATAGAAGACAAAAATCAAGTATAAAAGAGTACAACTTGTTGCGAACAATAGTTGTGGCAAAAACTCCACACCAAGCTAATCAAAAGATTAGCCATCACAACTAATACAAACACAATACAAAGGAGGCTGCCCTAAACAGATCTGCAAACTGCGCCTTGACCATCACCGGTTATCCCAAAGAGGAACAGCTTCCATCGAACTTTCCTCGTTGACGCATCAACCATCCTTGAATGTCTAAGAAGAGACGACGAGTGGTAACGGGATTTGGTTGGACCCAAGAAAGCAATCATCTTGGACTCACTGGCAGCTATGTGCATAGCGCCCATGAAGATCCCGGACCAGCAACAAGCACGGGAGAACCACGTCGCAGGACCTCACGCCATGTCTCCTTCTCAGGTGCCCATGGCTTGGCTTGGATTCCGGTGGCCTAGTAGAGATCGATCTCCCGAGTCTGACGTGCCGTACGGAGTACCGGACGGACACTGCAAGTCGCAAGAGAAAATGTGGCTGGCCCAAGTTTCGCGTCAGAATTGGCGCTGGCTCTGAATTCTGGCAGGAAAAACAGAACGCTCGTGCGCTCCGGAGAATGGAATTCTGCACGGGTGCACGTGGTAATAGTGCGCTCGCGCTGCAGCCAACATCACGCCCGGCCGGAGGGGAACGACTTGGAATGTTTCAAATATATTCAGGCCTGCTGGAACGGATCGAAAATTCGAAATGTAGCAGGCGGCACCGAGAGCGATGCACCGTACGTGCGTGCGTACGTATTCTTCCTCCTTCGGTCGTTGGCTGCACGGTGGCACAGTGGTGTAGTAGAATCGTACGCTGCTTCTCTACAACAACCACGACTAGAGTACGTACTGTACCACGAGCCGTCGACGACCATGTGCGCAGCGCAGCTGCCTCTTTTATCACCCCATTTACTTTGACTGGTGGGCTCATGGCTCAAGGCTCGGCTTTTGTACATACTTACGATTATAATTTGAAGGAAACACATTTGGACCGTATTTTACCCGGATCATGACCACCCGAGCAGGCAAACGTGCGTGGTTTCGTTGAAAGCGACAAACTGGTTTTTTTACTTATCTAACGGGCAAACTAGTTGGAAACATAGGTGATGCATGGATGAAATGCGTGGTTTTTGTTCGGGCATACGTGGATCGATTAGTCAGAGCGGCGACCCCGCAAAGAGGCGTCGCTCTCGTGGTTGAAAAAGCTGGTGAGCCGTAGCATCACGTCCACCAGCTTTCTTGGACGCCATCTATGATGCGAGGTTATCACGCTTAAGCATGTGCACAAGTTTGACCGCCTCGATTGTTAGTATGTTAACCCATGCATCGACCGGCGGGAGGAAATTAACCTGGGCCAAGAATTGACCAAAGGTTGCTGCTTTTGCTTCCATGAGAATATGCTACAGCTATATAGCGGCTCTATAGCACTCTTGTGCACTTTTTTTGTTGCGGGAAATAACACTTTGGCGCTACTTTAACCCTGCTCCGGTCGTTCGATCCAAGTTGTTCTGGTTGTGCATACACTGTCGGAATGTAGGCTAGAGCTTCACCACTCACAAACTTAATCATGCGCCAGTATTTAATATGCGGGAAATATGGTAAGTAGCGAATGTGGATGTATACAAGGTTTAAAAAGGGTGGATTGCGCCACCGAAGTGGCCACACGCTATTTACAAACAACACCAGAAAGGCAAAACCAAAGCAAGCGGACGGAGCAAAACCCAGATACGAGTACATCACCAGTGAGAAATCAAAAGCTACTACTGCTCTAACAGGCTACATAGTACAGTTGGTGTTCATCCTAACTCAAGCACCACTTCATGGATCCTTTGGAGAGAAACAGAAAAACAAGAAGCCTCTCCATGGATCACACCATGGACCATGCACAGAGACGGACGGATCTAAGCAAGAAAGCTACTAGCTCATGGAGGAGATCAAGCTCTGATCGCGCGCGGTGACCGGGGAGGGGAGATCGATCGAGAGCGGACGGACGGGCGCCGTGTGTACGTTGAGGAGCTAGGTGGCGTCGGCGGCCTCGGGGCACTCGAGGATGCACTCGAGGCGCGGGCGCCAGGCGTCGGCGCGCGGCGGCTTGTAGTCGTCGGCGCGGGCGTTGCCCATCTGGCGGAGGACGTCCTCGAGGCGCTGCTCGCCGCTCTTGAGCTGCGCCATGAGCCACTCCAGCTCCGCCCTCGTCAGGACCACCTTCACCTTCATCCCGGCCGCCGGCGACGCGGACGCCGGCGCCTCCTCCTCCTCCTCCTCTTCCTCCTGCAGCAGCACCTGGCCGATGCTCCTGAGCTGCTCCTCCTCCTCCTCCCTCTCCTCCGGCGCCACCCGCTCGCCGTGGCCGTGCCGCCGCCGCATCTCGCGCTGCTGCTGCGTAGACGCCTTGTTCAGGCAGTTGCCCATGGCGCTCGCCGATCGACAAGGTGGTGGGGGCGGGCAGAGTAGCTTTGGTAAGTAGAGTGCCTCGCTTTTGCTAAGAGGTGGCAGGAGCGCAGGCGCGGGGTGTTATATAACGACCAGGCACGAGGGTGGCCGTAGCCAGCCACTAGCAGCTCTAGCTCGGAAGCCAGCGTTGGGTTGGTGCGTGGTGTGCGGGAGCCGTGGGGCCCGCGGAGGGCAAGGAATGCTGCATGCACATGGTGGGGTCCGGCCGGGGTCGCGGGATAGGTGTGGCATGGTGTGGTGCGGCCTCTGTGTGTGGGTGTGGTACTGTGGTTCGGTGCGTGGCCCCTCAACAGCAGGCAGAGGCTCTTTTGCCTTCGCTTTTGCCGCTGCTTCCTCCTCTCTGCTTTTCGGTCTGGTTTGGTCGGTCGCATGTGTGCGTGCTTGCCAAAGCTATTCCGTGGGAGCGGGACAGACAGTCACTGGTGACGAGATCTCCGGGCATGTGGGCTCGCGGTGCCCTTGCCGGGCTGGGCCACCGGCATGATGCGGCCAGCGAGCGTGCGCGCGCGCCCGGTGCCGGTGGCATCATGCATGGCATGCTTCCGACGCACGCATGCGCGGCCTCGACCGCGACCACAGATCGGTGCACGGCACCGTGGCCGGATCGGCACCGTATCTGCCGGGCTGTCGTCAACCGATCATGCACCAATGCACGGGCCTACGCCGGGGCCCCTCGCGCGCTACGTCCGCGCAACCGTCCAGGGCCGCAGGTTCGATCAAATCTGGATACTGGACTGTCGTTTGATGCCAACGGTTTGTGGTAAAGGTTTATGTTTCGTCGCGCCGCAGGCCCGCAGCCACATAATTTGGACGCTGATCATATGATATCAATCATATCGGCAAAGATGACGCCTCCGTCGACATGCAGGTCGCTAGCAGCAGCAGGTGGTACGTGGCGGTGGCGTGCTACGCCTTCGCGTGCTGGAGAGGGCCCATGGCCGTAGGGGAGGGACGCGGAGCGAGCTGCTGCACGTGAACACGCACTGGTACAAGGGCCCGTGCACCTTCCGTTTGTGTGTATCGGTCTGGCTCGACTCGAGCGTGCTCACGGGCGCGCATAATATGCCACCTACTCCTATATAGAAGAATGTTGTACCCCCTAAATGATCAATACGCGCCAATGGATCGACACGAACGCGAGATTCCATGTCGGATAAGATGCCAAAGTTGGTCCATCCGGCCGTGTGGTGTGGACGACTTAACAATGGCGGCAGCCGGCAGCCGGCAGGCTGCAGAATCCGCGCATGTCAGTGGAAGTAACAGGAAAAAGGGCAGTCCAATTCGTACTTGTACAATCTGGTATGTAGCAATTTTATATCGGGGAGGGTATTAAATATTTTTTAAACAAACTTTCGATCTAATGTATTCATCAAACTGCCAAGGTAGTACAAACAACACTAAAAGTAAAATTCCTAAAAAAAAATACTAAAAATAAAATCTACATACAGATTCATAGACCACCTAACGACGACTACAAGCATTATAGCGAGCCGAAGGCGCGCCGCCGTCATGGGCCCTTCCTTGTCGGAGCCAGACAAATATTGTTGTAGTAGACAGTCAAAAAGTCGTCGTGTTAAGGCCCCATAGGACCAGGGCACCAGAACAGCAACCGCCGCTGTTGAAGAGAAGCGTAGATCGGAATGATCCAATTCCAGACACACAGACGTATACGAACGAAGAGCGGGTCCATATGGAGCCACCGAAAACAAACGCCGACCGGATTCCACGAAATCCGCTGTATACACACCTCCACGAGCCCTCCAATGACGCTTGAAGCATCACCAGAATGGAGGTTATGCGGAGAGAACTTTATTCCATCTTCAAGAAGGCGACGCCGCCTCGGCTTCGTGAGTATGACACAAACCCATATAAAACTCAGAAAGCACCTAAAAACTGAGCCTTCCCACCGGCAAGGGCTAGGATCCATCATGTCTCCATGATCCAAGGACCATATGAGACGAGGCAGACCGACGACAATTTTAGCGAGAGGCAGGGAAACCCTAGATGCGAGTTCGCAAGAGGGCAAGAGCAAAGGGATATGCGAAGAGTTGACATGGGAGCGTATTAAATCCTTATCAAGTTAAACTGAATTATCGGCTCTATTGCTCACTTTGGTTCAAGCTTGTCAAGTACGCCTTATTCATGGTGTCTTTTTTTGCGGGGATTATTCATGGTGCCTTTGTTATCCTACTCCAGCTGGTGTTAGGAAAAAGGTCGGTTTCTTGAATAGTCTGGCTGGGAGATGATAATGGTGATGATAAAAATAAACAACACCTGATTAATTGAAAGATTTGTTGTAAAAAAAGATTGATGATCGCGGCACGCTTTCGGCTTCCTTTAGTGCTTGTAATTGTTGCTAGGCAGTCTATCGTTCTTGACGTAGTTCTTATTATTTCTGACGTTCGTTGTACTGTCATGGTTGAAAATGAATAGATCAGAAGTTTTCTCGAAAAACAATGAAAGACTTGTTGTAAACAAAAAGATCAAGGGTGTTTGGGGATTTTAAATCTTGAGGGCACGAACAAAGCCTCGTTGGCTAAATGGTTTTGGAACCTCCCTTCAAAAAATGGTTTTGGAACATAGAGGTCGAGTCCTCTCGCAAAATGTACTTTTAAATAAATATGTTCCCAATGGATGTTTGTCTCATGGGAAACCTAAAGTAGGGGATTCCAGTTCTGGACTACCGTTTTGAAAGGTAAACATTTTTTATATAAATTTGCAAAAAATAAAGGAGTATTGGAGATGGTAGCAACACTGGTGAGTCAATGATAAACAACACAAACTGGTCTACCCTAGGTTATACTTTCTCAGTTTTGATCATAATCTTACTATTGTTGATGCTACTAGAAAAGGTTGGAATCGATACAAATTTAGAAGAACCCTTATGAGGAATCTTTAAAATTGTGGGAAAGCTTAAAACATAAACGTGAAGAAAGTTAAATGGGAGAGGGGAAGGATAAAGGTGAAAAAAGAGTGTCGATCGCCGCGCGGAGAGACCTATGCAAACGGTTGCATCTACGAACCCATGTGCACAAACAACATAATTTCGTTTAAAATAAAGACGTGGCAATTTCGAATGAAGACGTGACCTCATTGTTTCGCCTCGAAATTTTTTCCATGGTACAAAATCACCATTATACTCTAGTATTGATTTTCTGTCACATTTCATGCCTCGTTGCTATTTGTAAGCCATTGTTGCATTTACCATGCATTTAGTGCATATAAATCAAATTCCAACCGCAACTACATGTGGGTATTGGCAAAGAAGGTCTAAAAAATCATTTGTGGGTCGCTTTGCGTGTTTTCATTCATTGTCCAAGGAATGGAAAGAATTTTCAAACATTTCGGTGCCGAGATGCGGCCACTGGCGTAAAGCTTGTTGGTATTTTAATTACAGAAATGCAGATGGACTCCAAAAATCACGAAAATTGGTGTGTCACTGATACGTCTCAAACGTATCTACTTTTTCAAACACTTTCGCTCTTATTTTTATTCTAATTTTCATGATTTGAATAAAACTAACCCGGGTTGAAGCTGTTTTCAGTAGAACAACCTTACTATTATTTTTGTGCAGAAATAAAAGTTCTCAAAATTGGCGGAAAACTTACGGATATTTATTTTGGAATTAACTAAAAATACTGCCGAAAAGATCTACTCGAGGGGGGCCACCACAGAGCCACAAGCTCAGGTGGCGCCCCTTAGGCCGCGTCACCTGAGATTGTGGTCCCCTCAAGCCTCCGTTTGCCCTACCTCTGGTCATATAAGTTACGTCTCGTGAAGAAAAAATGAAGGAGAAAGAATTATCGCATTTTACGATACTCAGCCGCTGCCACCTCCTGTTCTTCATCGGGAAGGCCGACCTGGAATCCGTTTGGGGCTCCAGAGAGGGTGATTCATTGTCATCATCATCAACAACCCTTCTCCATCAGCAATTCAATGATGATCACCATCGGGAGTGAGTAATTCCTTTGTAGACTTGCTAGACGTGAGATGATGAGATATGTCATGTAATCGAGTCAATTTGTTACGGCTTGATCCCTAGTATCCACTATGTTCTGAGATTGATATTGCTATGACTTTGTTATGCTTAATGCTTGTCAGTAGGGTCCGAGTGCCATGATTTCATGTATGAACCGTTTTTGTTTCCATGAATATATTTGAGTTTGTGATCCTATCTCCTAGTTATTTGCACTTGTTATTGTTCTGAACCTCAGACCCCAAGGTGACAATAATTGAGATACTCTCCGGGAATGACTGTAATTCGAGGAGTTCATGTATTCACCATGTGTTAATGCTTTGATCCGGTTCTCTATTTAAAGAAGACATTAATTACCCTTAGATTTCCTTAAGACGTCGCTGCCATGGGAGGGTAGGACAAAAGATGTCATACAAGTTCTTATTATAAGCATGTATGACTATATACGAAATGCATGCCTATATTGAATTGATAAATTGGAGCTATTGTGTATCGCTCTAGGTTGTGACTGTTGCATGATGAATATCATCCATACAAATATCCATCATTGCTACAATGCCTACGCTTTTCTCATATTGTCTTTGCTAAGTTACTACTGTTGCTACTGTTGTTATAGTCACTACAAACACTGCTACTATTATTGCCGCTGCCACTGCTGCTACTGTTACCGCTACTATCAGAACTATCAAACTATTGTGCTACTACACACTTTGCTGCAAAGAAACAAATTTCTAGGTGTGGTTGAATTGACAATGCAACTGTTAAGGCTTATAAATATTCTTTGGCTCCCCTTGTGTCGAACTAACAAATTGGGTGAAACCTCGAAGACTGTTGTGACCCCCTATTCTTGTGGGTCATCAGTCACGGTGGCGTGATCTCAAGACCCCGTGATTTTTTTGGTAAAGTTGGGCACAAGCTGCAATGGTCGCTCCTGGAAACCAGAGTATCTCACATGAAGGATCATAGTTTCCAAAAGGAGACGTGGCAATTCAAACTCCAATCGGCGGTGACTTCATCGTTTCACCTTGAATTTTTTTACCAAAGTATGCAATCACCATTATACCCTAGGTTTGATTTTCTGGTGCATTTCAGGGCTTGTTTGCTATATTTAAGGATTTTTTTGCATTTACCATGCATTTAGTGCATATAAATCAAATCCCAACTGCAACTACATGCGGGTGTTGTCAAAGAAGCTCTAAAAAATCATTTGTGTGTCGCTTTGCCTGTTTTCAGTCAGTGTCTAAGGAATGGGAAGAATTTTCAAACATTTCGGCTGTGAGATGCGTCCACTCGTGTAGAGCTTGTTGATATTTTAATTACAAAAAATGCAGATGGACTCCAAAAATCACAAAATTGAGTGTGTAACCGTTGCGTGATCTCAAGGCCCCGCGGAAATCTTTTGGTAAACTTTTGCAATGATCACTCCTTGGAAACCAGAGCATCTCACAAGAAGAAGTAGAGTTTCCAAAAGGAGACGTGACAAGAACTCCAATCGGTGGTGACTTCATCCAGATTTGGGTAACCGTCTGTGTTATTTTTTCTCATTGCAAACAGTTCTTCTGAGTGACCTATATGCTGTCTATCGCACACATCTGGATTTGGGTAACCATTTGCATTATTTTTTCTCATCACAAACAGTTGTACGGATCAACTATATGCCATGTATCGCACACACAACTCGTTTTCAATCATATTTGATGGAACAGTCATCACACACGGTTCATTTTATTGGTAACTATTTTATTACCATACCGTTTGCAATTCATGCATCGCACGATGTTTGGTCGAATCGTCTTCTATACATGTGTCGTCCTAGGACCTTCATGCAGTAGTGTGTGGAATGATAAATGATAAAACCTGATTGTGTCGGAATAAAAGATCACCTTCTTAACATCCCACATTTTTTTCAGATTTTTATGAAACTTTAAAATATGGTTTCCACGAAGTTTTCATTGAATATCGGCTTTCGTGAGTGAACTGTGTGCTATTTGAAAACATTTCGTGAGAAGAATCTCGGTTTTTAAATCCCCGTAAATCCAAAACTAAGCCGAAAATCGTGAAACCTGGCATGGTGTCACGACATGGCACTTATATGTCGAGGAATTTTTTTCGTCCATTGTGGCGCAAGTTTTATTACAAGCCTCTTACAAACCAGAGCTTCTCTCAAAGAAGCCTCGTGGTTCTGATAGGGAAACGTGTCCCCCTTGTGGGCGAAACGTAATCACTGCATCTTTTCGCCTTGTATTTTCTTCTACGGGCAACATGGAACGACAGGATATCTATGCTGAAATTTAAACTTATTCAGGGTTCGTTTGGCCTTTTTATACACTAATTGAGTTTCCTAGGCATTTAATGTCCATAATTCAAATCTGAACTACAAATACATGCTCCAGTTCACCAAAATGGCTAGAAAAATTATACATGTGTCCTTGGGTGCATGTTTAGGTCCCATGCCGGGAATGGGAACGAATTACAACAGTACCGGTGTCATGGCTCGTCCTCAAACATTTCGAATCTCGGTTTTTAAGTCCCCATAAATCCTAAACTCACCAGAAATTCATCAAAGGTGGCATGGTGTCACGTCATGGCACATATATGTCGTGGTAAAAACATTGTCCAATTTGGGCCAAGCTTTATGACAAACCTCTTACAAAAACCGGAGCTTCTCTCAAAGAAGCCTCGTGGTTCCGATAGGGGAACGTGTTCCCCTTGTGGGCGAAACGTAATCACTGCCTCTTTTCGCCTTGTATTTTCTTCCACGGGCAACATGGAACGACATGATATCCGTGCTGAACTTATTCAGGGTTCGTTTGGCCTTTTTATACACTAATTGAGTTTCCTAGGCATTTAATGTCCATAATTCAAATCTGAACTACAAATACATGCTCCAGTTCACCAAAATGGCTAGAAAAATTATACATGTGTCCTTGGGTGCATGTTTAGGTCTCATGCCAGGAATGGGAACGAATTACAACCGTACCGGTGTCCTGGCTCGTCCTCAAACATTTTGAATCTCGGTTTTGAAGTCCCCATAAATCCTAAACTCACCAGAAAGTCATCAAAGGTGGCATGGTGTCACGTCATAGCACATATATGTCGTGGTAAAAACATTGCCAATTTGGGCCAAGCTTTATTACAAACCTCTTACAAACCGGAGCCTGTCGCAAGAACCCTCGTGGTTTCAATAAGGAAACGTGTCCCCTTGTGGGCCAAATAATAATCACTCCCTCTTCTAGCCTCGTATTTTCTTCTACATGCGACACGGAACAACTGGAGATTCACGCTGAACTTTGAAATTATTCAGGGTTTGTTTGACCTTTTTTTTTCATTAATTGTGTTTTCTAGGCATTTTAATGTCCATAATTCAAATCCAAACTACAAATACATTCTCCAGTGCACCAAAATGGCTAGAAAAAATGTACATGTTTCCTTGGGGTGCATGTTTAGGTCCCATGGAACGAATGGGAATGAATTTAACCGTCTCGCCGTCCTGGCTTGGCCACAAACATTGCGAATCTCGGTTTTTAAATCTCTGTAAATCCAAAACTCACCAGGAAATCATGAAACTTGGCATGGTATCACTACATGGTACATATAATTGTCCAATTTGGACGAAGCTATATTACAACCCTTTTACATACCGGAGCCTGTCGCAACCCTCGTGGTTCCGGTAGGGAAACATGCCCCTCTTGTGGGAAAAACAATAATCGCTGCCTCTTCTCGCCTTGAACTTTGTCTTCTAAAGGTAACATAGAATAACAGGAGTGTCAGGCTGAAATTTGAAACTGTTCAGGGTTCATTTGGCCATTGTATATATATTACTAATTACTAAGTTTTCTATGCATTTAATGTAGTCCATAATTCAAATTTGAACTACAACCACATGCTCCAGTGAAGCAAAATGGGTGGGAAATCGTACATATGTCATTGGGTGCATGTTTAGGTCTCATTTAAGGAATGGGAATGAATTACAAACTTGTCGTCGTCCTGAAACATTGAGAATCTCGGTTTATAAATCCTAGTAAATCAAAAAGTCACCCAAAAAATATGAAACTTGGCATGGTTTCATGACATGGCACATATATGCCGTGGTAAAAAATCGTCCAGTTTGAGAAGAGGCGCACACATTAGTAGCCAACGAAGTCCTTTTTGGAACAAAAAGCTGACACGTTAATATCGCAAATGGCTGTATTATATTAACCGTGTCGAAATTTAACTATACTCGGTGGTGTGCGTGCAGTTGTTTCATTAGACGGGACGAGCGCGAGAAGTCCGCCGTGCAGACTCGACGGGACGCGTGCGAGCAGTCCGCCGCGCAGGGTCGACGGGACGCGTGCATCCTATCCACCTCGCAAGCTCGACGGGACACGTGCGAGCAGCAAGGCCGCCCATGATCATCGGGAAGCGAGCTCTTTGACCTCCATGCACTAGCCGCCCGCCTCGCTCACAACTTCTCCATTAATGGGTTAATTAAAGCACCTGGAAGGAGGGTGTTTGCTTGTGATCCCATGGCAGCATTTGCTTTGTTCGTGTTTTCAACTCGTATTCCGCCCTAATTTAAATTGCCACATAGGGCAACGGATAATACGACCACAAATAAAATGGCAACGGATAATACGATGACAAATTTACAATGGCGCAGATAATAGTTGTCTTACATATTCCGGATAATTTAAAATGCCACATGCGGCAAAGCCCGGAAGACACAGGGACAAGAGAAGAAGGAAATTGCAGACAACGATCTGGGTCACCACTGTCTCTACTCGTCGATGGATCGCCGGGCGGCGAAATCCTCCAGCTCCTTCAATTCCTCACGACTTTGCTTGAAAGAAGCCACGAATTCCTCCACCTCCTGCTCGCGCTCGATCCGGAGCTTCCTCAAGCCACCCATCAGTTCCTCGACGACCGCTTTCAGCGTCATCTTTGAGACACTGCTCTGCTCATGCAGCATCTTCCAGCCGGCGGCCTCCTCCTCCTTCTCGACGACCAACTTGAGGAGCTTCACATTGTCACCATGAGTTGCTGGACGAGGCCGGTCGCCTTGTCAGCCGAGGCATCGCTGATCTTGAGCAGCTTCATCAAGCCGTCGACCAGCTCCTGCTATGTAGTGACACCAGCGAGAATGTCGTCGTCGCCGGCGAAGGACTTCAGGAACGCCAGCTCGTCGCGATGGCCGATGCCGCGAATGCGCTTGTGAGAGCCCTCGCGTGCCCGTGAGAGCTTGTTCGAGGGCTCCGCGATGCGCTGGGGCATCTCCGTTGTGGTTGTGGCTTTGCGGCGGGACCTCTCTAGTGCTTCCGCGGCCTTGGTCTTTGCTGCCTGGTTATATGTCCACCCTAAACTCCTCCTACCGGTCATGGCGGAATGACTTGACAGAAAAAACCAGTTTTGTGGGTGATGAGGAAAGGAACTGTGAAGTAATTTTTGAGTGGGTGGTTTTTATAGCCCGGTGCTAAGTGTGAACACATATTAGTTTGATAGTTGTGAACAGATTTGCAATTACTTATTGCGTTGTAATCAGCAATGTGACGAGAAACAAGGTCAAAATTTATTGATGGCAGAAGGTTGACCACGTGGTGCTCGCCGTTGATGCGGCCGCCGCGCGCTCCGGTCTAGCGTCCCTGCTCGCCTTTGAGGCAAAGTTACAATGGCAACGGTTAATAATTCTTAATAATTGTCTTACATATTCAGGATAATTTAAAATGCCAAATGTGGCAAGGCCCAGAACACTCACGACCTACATATGCATACAATTATAATAAAAAATAAGCTAAAAGGCTGAGCTGGCGGCCTTCCGACGATGGTCTTCTCGGACTCCATGATCAGTATAGCACCCTTGCGGCCGTTCACTCCAAGTGTCCCGACCCGCCTCCGCCTACGGAGCTGCTGGCGCTGGGAGGCTCTTAGGGCTGCTGGGCCTCTTCCAGAAGAGCTTGACAGCGTGCAATCGCGCGCATGACAACTCCGCGGAACCGCTCCATTTCCATGTCTCTAGACTGGTAGCAAATTGTGTCGATCACCTGCATCCTCAAGATATCACGTTGGCGATGTTCTACTTCATCGGGGATGTCAACTCTGCCAAGGATGCGCTTGAGCCTGGCCACCACATCATTGGGATCGAGGTTGACACGGCCGCCGCGGGCAATGATGAAGCCGCAGACTGCCTTTGTCTTGACTGAATCGCGGAGGTCCTCTGCCCATTCCTTGCGGGGCATCAGGCTCTCAATGAGCACTGGTGATGGCGGCTCTTCGGGTGGTGTCGTGGAATTGTCACGGCAGATGTCCTAGCAGAAGGACTTAGTCGTGGAGCCATCGCAACTAGGTTAGCTTAAAGGGGTTAAACGGGACAAAGGACACAGAGAGTTTATACTGGTTCGGCCCCTTGCGGTGAAGGTAAATGCCTAATCCAGTTTGAGGTGGTATTGCTTAGGTTTCGATTACCAGGGAGCGAATACGCTTGACCTAGTCCTCGGTCTGTTGTTTCTTGCCCTAAACCGCCGCCAGGTCACCCCTTTATATACATAGGCTGATGCCCGACGTCCTACAGAGTCCCGGCCGGCTCATACACAACGTGTCCAGCTCGGCGACAGAACCTATACTTTCCTTAATGTACAAGTTAACATATGGCGGTTTACACCCGTGGATCTCAAGTCGCCTTTGGGTCTTGGGCCTTCAATAAGCCTGCTTTGTGAACCGTCATCTTCAACATCTTCATGGGCCTTGTCATTATGAACCGCCAGTTGTATGACCCAGCCCCTCCTGGGCGGGTCATACCCAATAGTTATATCCCCAACATTAGGCCCCAGGTTGATGTGAACTTGTTCATATCAATCTTCAACACTTAGAAAAAATCCTTCCTCATTTGCTCTTGCGAGATCTTGTAACCCGCCATGACATCATCCCCTAGGATTGTGGTTACCCGCCATGACGTCACATGTCATTAATATTACGCAAGGCCCAAATATTAATATACCTTCTCTTTTAATGAGCCTCCAAAAATCGAGGCGTCTGCGCTGTCACATATCCATTTTTTAGCCTCCTCGATTCCCGTGCATGCCACTTATCCTTTCAACTTTATAAATAGGGCCAGGGGTCCCTTTCACTTTCCCCCCTTGCCTTCTCGTCTCCATCTTATACCTCACGACGCCTCTGCGCCTGAGCTCCACCGCCGCCGTCGACCTTCACTACTGCCTCGACCACGGCCGCTGCATCAACCTGAACTGACCAAAGTCCATTCGCGCGCCTCCGCTGTTCAACAGCTCTCGTGAGTTTTCCCCTTTCCTTTCACCGTAGATCCCATTAGGGTTTCCGCAAGTTCATGCAGTTCATCTCCGCCCTTCCTCGTTCTTCGCTGTATTTTGAGATTTCAATCCAAACTTTATATTCCTCCTGCGCGGCGGTAGTTGTAGTACTAATTTTTGATATTAAAACATCACCTCTGCATGAGAAAACCAATCTGGACACATGAACTGCTCAACTGCTGCAACTTAGGTTTAGATATTTTTCCATTATTTGAAGTGTCGTAGATCCAAAATCATAGCAATAATCTGTGAAATCTATTTTTCTAATACTTAGCAATTTTTCCTCTCTCAGATCTGTAAATCAATAACTGTGTAGGCGGCTTAGCTCATGAACCCTAACCCGCCAGAAAACATTAGTCCCGTCTTAAGCCGCCAATAGCTCATCTTTATAACCTCAATGCCATCCTCCGGTTTAACACCTTTACAAGCATGCTTCATTATTATTTGCCTTTAAACCAACCGCTGTCTTAACCGTATAATCTTAAACCGGTATAATCTTCCTTTCAGATCATCGAAAAATGGCTAAGTCATACACTGCCTGCAATTGGGTCCCATCCCGGGTCACCGAAGAAGACCTGAAGAACTTTGTTGCAACTGGTACCCTAGCCAAGAAAGAGGAGATCCACTGGAGGGTCCCAGGCGAAGAAAATCCTCCTGAACCCAAAGACGGAGAAGTGATTGTTTTCACCGACCACCTGATTCGGGGGTTCAGCCCTCCCGGCTCAAAGTTTTTCCGCGACGTGCTTCATTTTTTCCAACTTCACCCTCAAGATATCGGACCCAATTCCGTGTCCAACATTTGCAACTTCCAAGTATTCTGTGAAGCTTATCTTCAAGAGGGGCCCACAGTTGAATTATTCAGAGAATTTTACTATTTAACCCGTCAGACAGAATTTACTGATGGGCCCAGCTTCGAACTTGGTGGGGTTTCCATTCAAAAGAGGAAAGAAGCCAGCTTTCCCTATGTCAAGCCGCCGAGTCATCCCAAATATTGGAACCAAACTTGGTTCTACTGTAAAAACACATCTCCAGCAGATGAAAATCCTCTGCCGGGTTACCGCGACCACCGGCTTAGCAAAACACATCCACTCCCCCCACAGATCAGCGCGAAGGAGCGGGTCAAATATGCGCCAACATTTTCAAAGCTCAGAGCCTTCATGGCTAATGGCCTAACCGGCATCGACCTTGTTCGGTGCTGGGTGTCCTGGAGGATCTTGCCATTAAGCCGTCGCCCGGCTTAATATGTGAATATACTGGCGATTTAAAAGATCCCCAGCGCCATTGTGACATTCAACTGTATGACGCAGAAATCGGTGAAGCCACTAAGGTGTTGCCGAACGAATCTTTGGCAGATTGAAGTAAAACAGGACTTAGTCCTTTTCTGCACCTTCAACAAGCCGCCAGCTGTAAGTGTTGCATGTTGGAAATATGCCCTAGAGGCAATAATAAATGGTTATTATTATATTTCTTTGTTCATGGTAATTGTCTATTGTTCATGCTATAATTGTGTTATCCGGAAATCGTAATGCATGTGTGAATACATAGACCACAACGTGTCCCTAGTAAGCCTCTAGTTGACTAGCTCGTTGATCAACAGATAGTCATGGTTTCCTGACTATGGACATTGGATGTCATTGATAACGGGATCACATCATTAGGAGAATGATGTGATGGACAAGACCCAATCATAAGCATAGCTCAAAGATCGTGTAGTTCGTTTGCTAGAGCTTTTCCAATGTCAAGTATCTTCTCCTTAGACCATGAGATCGTGCAACTCCCGGATACCGTAGGAGTACTTTGGGTGTGCCAAACGTCACAACGTAACTGGGTGACTATAAAGGTACACTACGGGTATCTCCGAAAGTGTCTGTTGGGTTGGCACGGATCGAGACTGGGATTTGTCACTCCGTATGACGGAGAGGTATCTCTGGGCCCACTCGGTAATGCATCTTCATAATGAGCTCAATGTGACTAAGGAGTTAGTCACGGGATCATGCATTGCGGTACGAGTAAAGAGACTTGCCGGTAACGAGATTGAACAAGGTATTGGGATACCGACGATCGAATCTCGGGCAAGTAACATACCGATTGACAAAGGGAATTGTATACGGGATTGATTGAATCCTCGACATCGTGGTTCATCCGATGAGATCGTCGTGGAACATGTGGGAGCCAACATGGGTATCCAGATCCCGCTGTTGGTTATTGACCGGAGAGGCGTCTCGGTCATGTCTGCATGTCTCCCGAACCCGTAGGGTCTACACACTTAAGGTTCGGTGACGCTAGGGTTGTAGAGATATGAGTATGCGGAAACCCGAAAGTTGTTCGGCGTCCCGGATGAGATCCCGGACATCACGAGTAGTTCCGGAATGGTCCGGAGGTGAAGAATTATATATAGGAAGTCAAGTTTCGGCCACCGGGAAAGTTTCGGGGGTCACCGGTATTGTACCGGGACCACCGGAAGGGTCCCGGGGGTCCACCGGGTGGGGACACCTATCCCGGAGGGCCCCATGGGCTGAAGTTGGAAGGGAACCAGCCCTTAGTGGGCTGCGGCACCCCCCATGGGCCTCCCCCCTGCGCCTAGGGTTGGAAACCCTAGGGTGGGGGGGCGCCCCACTTGCCTTGGGGGGCAAGTCTCCCCCCTGGCCGCCGCCCCCCATGTAGATGGGTTCCAGGCCGGCGCCCCCCCTCCCAGGGGGCCTATATAAAGGGGGAGGGAGGGCAGCAAGACTACAGCCTTTGGCGCCTCCCTCCTCCCCTGCGACACCTCTCCCTCTCGCAGAAGCTTGGTGAAGCCCTGCCGAGATCCCGCTACATCCACCACCACGCCGTCGTGCTGCTGGATCTCCATCAACCTCTCCTTCCCCCTTGCTGGATCAAGAAGGAGGAGACGTCGCTGCTCCGTACGTGTGTTGAACGCGGAGGTGCCGTCCGTTCGGCACTCGGTCATCGGTGATTTGGATCACGGCGAGTACGACTCCATCAACCTCGTTCATTGGAACGCTTCCGCTCGCGATCTACAAGGGTATGTAGATGCACTCCTTTCCCCTTGTTGCTAGTATACTCCATAGATGGATCTTGGTGATGCGTAGGAAATTTTAAAATTCTGCTACGATCCCCAACAGTGGAATCAGAGCCAGGCCTATGCGTAGTTACTATGCACGAGTAGAACACAAAGCAGTTGTGGGCGTAGATGTTGCTAATTCTTCTTGTCGCTACTAGTCTTATCTTGTTTCGGCGGTATTGTGGGATGAAGCGGCCCGCACCGACCTTACACGTACGCTTACGTGAGACAGGTTCCACCGACTGACATGCACTAGTTGCATAAGGTGGCTAGCGGGTGTCTGTCTTTCCCACTTTAGTCGGAACGGATTCGATGAAAAGGGTCCTTATGAAGGGTAAATAGAAATTGGCATATCACGTTGTGGTTTTACGTAGGTAAGAAACGTTCTTGCTAGAAACCTATACAAGCCACGTAAAAACTTGCAACAACAATTAGAGGACGTCTAACTTGTTTTTGCAGCATGTGCTACGTGATGTGATATGGCCAGAAGATGTGATGAATGATATATGTGATGTATGAGATTGATCATATTCTTGTAATAGGAATCACGACTTGCATGTCGATGAGTATGACAACCGGCAGGAGCCATAGGAGTTGTCTTTATTATTTTGTATGACCTGCGTGTCATTGAATAACGCCATGTAAATTACTTTACTTTATTGCTAAACGCGTTAGCCATAGAAGTAGAAGTAATCGTTGGCGTGACAACTTCATGAAGACACGATGATGGAGATCATGGTGTCATGCCGGTGACAAAGATGATCATGGCGCCCCGAAGATGGAGATCAAAGGAGCAAAATGATATTGGCCATATCATGTCACTATTTGATTGCATGTGATGTTTATCATGTTTTGCATCTTATTTGCTTAGAACGACGGTAGTAAGTAAGATGATCCCTTATGATAATTTCAAGAAAGTGTTCCCCCTAACTGTGCACCGTTGCGAAGGTTCGTTGTTTCGAAGCACCACGTGATGATCGGGTGTGATAGATTCTAACGTTCGCATACAACGGGTGTTGACGAGCCTAGCATGTACAGACATGGCCTCGGGACACACGCAATACACTTAGGTTGACTTGACGAGCCTAGCATGTACAGACATGGCCTCGGAACACGGAGGACCGAAAGGTCGAGCATGAGTCGTATAGAAGATACGATCAACATGGAGATGTTCACCGATCTTGACTAGTCTGTCTCACGTGATGATCGGACACGGCCTAGTTAACTCAGATCATGTTTCACTTAGATGACTAGAGGGATGTCTATCTGAGTGGGAGTTCATTGAGTAATTTGATTAGATGAACTTAATTATCATGAACTTAGTCTAAAATCTTTACAATATGTCTTGTAGATCAATTGGCCCACATTATCCTCAACTTCAACGCGTTCCTAGAGAAAACCAAGCTGAAAGATGATGGCAGCAACTATACGGACTGGGTCCGGAACCTGAGGATCATCCTCATAGCTGCCAAGAAAGATTATGTCCTAGAAGCACCGCTAGGTGAAGCACCAATCCCAGAGAACCAAGACGTTATGAACGCTTGGCCATCACGTGCTGATGATTACTCCCTCATTCAGTGCGGCATGCTTTACAGCTTAGAACCGGGTCTCCAAAAGCGTTTTGAGAAACATGGAGCATATGAGATGTTCGAAGAGCTGAAAATGGTTTTCCAAGCTCATGCCCGGGTCGAGAGATATGAAGTCTCCGACAAGTTCTTCAGCTGTAAAATGGAGGAAAATAGTTCTGTTAGTGAGCACATACTCAGAATGTCTGGGTTACACAACCGCTTGTCTCAGCTGGGAGTTAATCTCCCGGATGACGCGGTCATTGACAGAATCCTTCAGTCGCTTCCACCAAGCTACAAGAGCTTTGTGATGAACTTCAATATGCAGGGGATGGAAAAGACCATTCCCGAGGTATATTCAATGCTGAAATCAGCGGAGGTGGAGATCAAAAAGCAACATCAAGTGTTGATGGTGAATAAAACCACTAAGTTCAAGAAGGGCAAGGGTAAGAAGAACTTCAAGAAGGACGGCAAGGGAGTTGCCGCGCCCGGTAAGCCAGTTACTGGGAAGAAGCCAAGGAATGGACCCAAGCCTGAGACTGAGTGCTTTTATTGCAAGGGAAGTGGTCACTAGAAGCGGAACTGCCCCAAATACTTAGCGGACAAGAAGGCCGGCAACACCAAAGGTATATGTGATATACATGTAATTGATGTGTACCTTACCAGTACTCGTAGTAGCTCCTGGGTATTTGATACCGGTGCGGTTGCTCATATTTGTAACTCAAAACAGGAACTACGGAATAAGCGGAGACTGGCAAAGGACGAGGTGACGATGCGCGTCGGGAATGGTTCCAAGGTCAATGTGATCGCCGTCGGCACGCTACCTCTACATTTACCTACGGGATTAGTTTTAAACCTCAATAATTGTTATTTAGTGCCAGCTTTGAGCATGAACATTGTATCTGGATCTCGTTTAATTCGAGATGGCTACTCATTTAAATCCGAGAATAATGGTTGTTCTATTTATATGAGAGATATGTTTTATGGTCATGCCCCGCTGGTCAATGGTTTATTCTTGATGAATCTCGCACGTGATGTTACACATATTCATAGTGTGAATACCAAAAGATGTAAAGTTGATAACGATAGTCCCACATACTTATGGCATTGCCGCCTTGGTCACATTGGTGTCAAGCGCATGAAGAAGCTCCATGCAGATGGACTTTTGGAGTCTCTTGATTACGAATCATTTGACACGTGCGAACCATGCCTCATGGGTAAGATGACCAAGACTCTGTTCTCCGGAACAATGGAGCGAGCAACCAACTTATTGGAAATCATACATACCGATGTGTGCGGTCCAATGAGTGTTGAGGCTCGCGGAGGATATCGTTATGTTCTCACTCTCACTGATGACTTACGTAGATATGGGTATGTCTACCTAATGAAACACAAGTCTAAAACCTTTGAAAAGTTCAAGGAATTTTAGAGTGAGGTTGAGAATCAACGTGACAGAAAAATAAAGTTCTTACGATCAGATCGTGGTGGAGAATATTTAAGTCACGAATTTGGTACGCACTTAAGGAAATGTGGAATCGTTTCACAACTCACGCCGGAACACCTCAGCGAAACGGTGTGTCCGAACGTCGTAATCGCACTCTATTGGATATGGTGCGATCTATGATGTCTCTTATCGATTTACCGCTCTCATTTTGGGGCTATGCTTTAGAGACTGCCGCATTCACTTTAAATAGGGCTCCGTCGAAATCCATTGAGACGACACCGTATGAATTATGGTTAGGGAAGAAACCTAAGCTGTCGTTTCTAAAAGTTTGGGGATGCGATGCTTATGTCAAGAAACTTCAACCTGAAAAGCTCGAACCCAAGTCGGAGAAATGCGTCTTCATAGGATACCCTAAGGAAACTATTGGGTATACTTTCTACCTCAGATCCGAAGGCAAGATCTTCGTTGCCAATAACGGGTCCTTTCTGGAGAAAGAGTTTCTCTCGAAGGAAGTGGGAGGAAAGTGGGACTTGATGAGGTGATAGTCACCCCTTCCGTACCGAAAAGTAGCGCACGCGGGAAGATGTTCCTGTGGTGCCTACACCGACTGGGGAGGAAGTTAATGATGATGGTCATGAAGCTTCGGATCAAGTTACTACTGAACTTCGTAGGTCCACAAGGACACGTTCCGCACCAGAGTGGTACGGCAACCCTGTCCTGGAAATCATGTTGTTAGACAACGGTGAACCTTCGAACTATGAAGAAGCGATGGCGGGCCCGGATTCCGACAAATGGCTAGAAGCCATGAAATCCGAGATAGGATCCATGTATGAAAACTAAGTATGGACTTTGACTGACTTGCCCGATGATCGGCGAGCCATAGAAAACAAATGGATCTTTAAGAAGAAGACAGACGCGGATGGTAATGTGACCATCTATAAGGCTCGACTTGTCGCTAAGGGTTATCGACAAGTTCAAGGGGTTGACTACGATGAGACTTTCTCACCCGTAGCGAAGCTGAAGTCCGTCCGAATCATGTTAGCAATTGCCGCATACTATGATTATGAGATATGGCAGATGGACGTCAAAACGGCATTCCTTAATGGCTTCCTTAAGGAAGAATTGTATATGATGCAGCCGGAAGGTTTTGTCGATCCTAAGAATGCTAACAAAGTATGCAAGCTCCAGCGCTCAATCTATGGGCTTGTGCAAGCATCTCGGAGTTGGAACATTCGCTTTGATGAGATGATCAAAGCGTTTGGGTTTACACAGACTTATGGAGAAGCCTGTGTTTACAAGAAAGTGAGTGGGAGCTCTGTAGCATTTCTCATATTATATGTGGATGACATACTATTGATGGGAAATGATATAGAATTCTTGGAAAGTATAAAGGCCTATTTGAATAAGTGTTTTTCAATGAAGGACCTTGGAGAAGCTACTTATATATTAGGCATCAAGATCTATAGAGATAGATCAAGACGCCTCATTGGTCTTTCACAGAGTACGTACCTTGACAAGATATTGAAGAAGTTCAATATGGATCAGTCCAAGAAGGGGTTCTTGCCTGTATTGCAAGGTGTGCAATTGAGCACGGCTCAATGCCCGACCACGGCAGAAGATAGAGAAAAGATGAGTGTCATCCCCTATGCCTCGGCCATAGGGTCTATTATGTATGCCATGCTGTGTACCAGACCTGATGTAAACCTTGCCGTAAGTTTGGTAGGAAGGTACCAAAGTAATTCCGGCATGGAACACTGGACAGCGGTCAAGAATATCCTGAAGTACCTGAAGAGGAATAAGGATATGTTTCTCGTTTATGGAGGTGACGAAGAGCTCGTCGTAAAGGGTTACGTCGACGCTAGCTTCGACACAGATCTGGATGACTCGAAGTCACAAACCGGATACGTGTATATTTTGAATGGAGGAGCAGTAAGCTGGTGCAATTGCAAGCAAAGCGTCGTGGCGGGATCTACATGTGAAGCGGAGTACATGGCAGCCTCAGAGGCAGCACAGGAAGCAGTCTGGATGAAGGAGTTCATTACCGACCTAGGGGTGATTCCCAATGCGTCGGGCCCGATGACTCTCTTCTGTGACAACACTGGAGCTATTGCCCTTGCGAAGGAGCCCAGATTTCACAGGAAGACCAGGCATATCAAGCGTCGCTTCAACTCCATTCGTGAAAGTGTTCAAAATGGAGACATAGATATTTGTAAAGTACATACGGACCTGAATGTAGCAGATCCGTTGACTAAACCTCTCCCTAGAGCAAAACATGATCAACACCAGGACGCAATGGGTGTTCGATTCATCACAATGTAACTAGATTATTGACTCTAGTGCAAGTGGGAGACTGTTGGAAATATGCCCTAGAGGCAATAATAAATGGTTATTATTATATTTCTTTGTTCATGGTAATTGTCTATTGTTCATGCTATAATTGTGTTATCCGGAAATCGTAATGCATGTGTGAATACACAGACCACAACGTGTCCCTAGTAAGCCTCTATTTGACTAGCTCGTTGATCAACAGATAGTCATGGTTTCCTGACTATGGACATTGGATGTCATTGGTAACGGGATCACATCATTAGGAGAATGATGTGATGGACAAGACCCAATCATAAGCATAGCTCAAAGATCGTGTAGTTCGTTTGCTAGAGCTTTTCCAATGTCAAGTATCTTCTCCTTAGACCATGAGATCGTGCAACTCCCGGATACCGTAGGAGTACTTTGGGTGTGCCAAACGTCACAACGTAACTGGGTGACTATAAAGGTACACTACGGGTATCTCCGAAAGTGTCTGTTGGGTTGGCACGGATCGAGACTGGGATTTGTCACTCCGTATGACGGAGAGGTATCTCTGGGCCCACTCGGTAATGCATCATCATAATGAGCTCAATGTGACTAAGGAGTTAGTCACGGGATCATGCATTGCGGTACGAGTAAAGAGACTTGCAGGTAACGAGATTGAACAAGGTATTGGGATACCGACGATCGAATCTCGGGCAAGTAACATACCGATTGACAAAGGAAATTGTATACGGGATTGATTGAATCCTCGACATCGTGGTTCACCCGATGAGATCATCGTGGAACATGTGGGAGCCAACATGGGTATCCAGATCCCGCTGTTGGTTATTGACCGGAGAGGTGTCTCGGTCATGTCTGCATGTCTCCCGAACCCGTAGGGTCTACACACTTAAGGTTCGGTGACGCTAGGGTTGTAGAGATATGAGTATGCGGAAACCCGAAAGTTGTTCGGAGTCCCGGATGAGATCCCGGACGTCACGAGGAGTTCCGGAATGGTCCGGAGGTGAAGAATTATATATAGGAAGTCAAGTTTCGGCCACCGGGAAAGTTTCGGGGGTCACCGGTATTGTACCGGGACCATCGGAAGGGTCCCGTGGGTCCATCGGGTGGGGCCACCTATCCCGGAGGGCCCCATGGGCTGAAGTGGGAAGGGAACCAGCCCTTAGTATGCTGGGGCACCCCCCATGGGCCTCCCCCCTGCGCCTAGGGTTGGAAACCCTAGGGTGGGGGGCGCCCCACTTGCCTTGGGGGGCAAGTTTCCCCCCTGGCCGCCGCCCCCCATGTAGATGGGTTCCAGGCTGGCGCCCCCCCTCCCAGGGGGCCTATATAAAGGGGGGGAGGGAGGGCAGCAAGACTACAACCTTTGGCGCCTCCCTCCTCCCCTGCAACACCTCTCCCTCTCGCGGAAGCTTGGCGAAGCCCTGCCGAGATCCCGCTACATCCACCACCACGCCGTCGTGCTGCTGGATCTCCAACAACCTCTCCTTCCCCCTTTCTGGATCAAGAAGGAGGAGACGTCGCTGCTCCGTATGTGTGTTGAACGCGGAGGTGCTGTCCGTTCGGCACTCAGTCATCGGTGATTTGGATCACGGCGAGTACGACTCCATCAACCTCGCTCATTGGAACGCTTCCGCTCGCGATCTACAAGGGTATGTAGATGCACTCCTTTCCCCTCGTTGCTAGTATACTCCATAGATGGATCTTGGTGATGCGTAGGAAATTTTAAAATTCTGCTACGATCCCCAACATTGCACACCTTCCGTTTAATCATATTTGCATTAATACTGCACACTTATGATCTCTTGACTTTAACAGGCCAACTCTTCATTTTGGAAGAAGAAACCGCAAGAAAAGCCGACCAAACCGGCTCATACCAAGACCAAGGTCACCAAGAGGCCTGCTAAGAAGAAAACCACCGAGCCCGCTGGGTTAAACATTGATGATGACAGTGATGATGATGAGTCAGAGGTAGAACTTGACTCTCTTGGCTCATATTTTATACATCTCATTGACAATGATTGTTATCAGGAGGAGGCCGAGGCCAGCCATGCGGGTGACAACGAGGTAATTGTTCTTTCCTCCGGCTCAGAGTCTGTGCCAAAACAGAAAACTCATCAGGCAAGCCGAAAAGTAAGGTTTTCTCATCCTTTGGCTTATTTGGATCCCAACTTTATTTTGAAGAAGCAGCAACATGAAGCTCGCCGCACAACCCGGAATAGCGGAAGTAGGACCCTTTCCTCCGGCTTACCGAACACTCTAGCTCCTCGCAAACGTCGTCTAGAGGTCTCAACAAACTCTGACTTAACTTATCCCAAGGCTGGTCTTTACCGACAACCTCTTAATCCCTCTGATTCAAATTATCAGGGAACATCTGACTCTTCTTCTGGCGAGTCAACGGAGACTCAAATCCCAACTTTCAAGACTGTACCTGGGTAAGGGTATATTCAATCATTCAAACCTTATGCCTGATCATTATACTGACCTCTTTTTGCTTCTTATTTTCAGGGGTCAGGCCAAACCCGGCAAAAAGGCGAAGCTGAACAAGCCGGTCGACGACTCCAACCCGTCTGAGCCGGAAAAACAACAACCAGAATCCTCTCATCCAATTGCAGAAGCCACCATTGATGACCCGCCACCAGAAGACCATGAAGCCTCCATAGACCATATGGATGTTGAGCTGGTGATTTCTAAGCCGCCAAGCCCAGCTAAACCCGCTGAAGAGAAGACTGACGATGTCGTCGTGGCCGGGTTTGGTTACACAGTACCGGGTAACCCCATTGTCTTATCCAAGCACAGCACCAAGGAAGAAATTTCCGCTGATGATAAAGGCAAGTGGAAGGTAGACTTAGAGAGCTACGCCCAGTTCAGTGCCCAAGACATCCACTCTGGTTATTTGAACCATCTATACACCAGCCGTGATTTTGAAGCCGGCTTAGTCAATTTGATGAAAGAACGTTATGAGGTAATCCAATCACCATTCTCTTTCATAATTACCTGTCTATCAGCCGCCAAGTCTATAGGATATGATAGGATTGAATATGTTGTAGACTTTCCAATTGCCATAAAGAACTGCACATCATCACTAGTAGCCCCCAAGGGCCGGCTTAAAGCATCACGTTAAACCGGGACTTGAAATAGTAGTAAGGAATGTTGCATCTGTAGCCCCCAAGGGCCGTCTTAATTAGTCATGAATAAACCGGGACTAACCATCCTGCTTGAAACCAATAATCCAACCTTTAGTCTTTTATAGAAAACCGGATCATATCATTTGTTCGGGTCAGTAGATAAGTCTGTCTTAAAAAGAGCAATATGCATTAGCCCCCAAGTGCCCAGTATAATACTTGTATTGTGCTTGGGACTTCAAAAAAGTTCTACAAAGCAATAGACATTAGCCCCCAAGTGCCAATGATAATACTTGTATTGTCGAGGGACTTTGCAAATAATCATGACCATAATGTCTTCCCTGTTTGCTTATGTCACATGCTGAACTGCTTGAAAAGGATGCACAGCTGAATGATCTGAAGGCCAACGTTAAAACTCAACAAGCTGAGACATCCAAGGCCAAATCAGAGTTAAAAACTGCTTTAGAGAACACTGAACAACTTAAGCAAAACTTCAACACTGAGGAAGAAGGCTCGGAGATTGAAAAGGCAGCTCTACTGAAGAGAGCAGAGGATGCTGAAGGCGCACTTAAGCCGGTGACTGGCGAGTTGTCCGGCTTAAAGCAACAGATCAATATCATGTCGTCAGCCATCTTCGGTAAGTAGGACACATGTCTCCCTTGCACTTTAATAATCATATTATAAACAACTGCCGACTTACCCATAATCTTACTGATATAGGTTCTCGGAGCACCAAGTTGGGCCCAGATATGCGCATCCGGCTTAAGGCTGTCTACACTCTTGTAGAACGGTTATACTGGCGCCCAACGTACCATTGCCGGTGCTATGCACAAGAAATCTCCATCCCCACTCATCAAAGACACATTGGAGAAGTTATCTGTGCTGCCCCAAAGGATTGATGATTTGAAACGGGGAGCCGACAGAGCCGACGCCTTGACTTCTTTAAGCCGGGGAAAGGCATGGCAAGCAGATCTTTACCCAGAGGATTTGGCTAATGGCTGCCCCAGCGTTAAAGAGGACGAATCTGCCTTCAATGCTGATGACTTTGCGGAAATAGCAAGAGCAATGCGTCCATTAGCAAGTAAGTTGGCTGGCGAAACCAATCTATCTACATACCAGGCGGCTTATGATGCTGAAAACAAGAAAGTGAAAGCACCGGTTCATCAGTCGACAGATCTCATCCCGTCGATTCGTAAGCACACATTCGCTCCTGACATTGATCCATCAAACCTTATTGATGATGAAGCTGTGTTTAGAGCATTGACTGGTATCAACTGGGCTACGCCTGACTTCCAGCTGATGGATAACCAAGGAGCTGAAGATGAAGAAGAGGCGTGGGATGATCCGGAGGCTTCAACCCACCAAAAGTCATGAGCCGGTCTATTGAGCATAATACTTTGTTGTGTTGATATCTCCAAAACACTTATCCTTGTTGGGCCATCAGATGCCTTGTAATAGGCTAGTTAAACTCTGATCTGTCGTGCCATTGTGCATGTTTTGTTTTGCATAACACTGCTGATCCGCCAGTTTAAGATCTGTCACTTATGCTTATGATATCATCAAGTATGTAGATCAAATTTTTATTTTTCCTGCATACATAGATCACAAGTGCCCCGGCGGTTTACCCCAGGGCGGGTCACAATACCCCATATAAACCACTGGTGACTATAACAGTCCATAACCAAGGCCGGTTTAATCACAACCTTATATAATCATAAGAAAATGTCATACCTGTGATATTTACTCACACTGCCGGATTATCATACCTGTGCAGTAAGGGTTACAACCCGAATATTGAGAGTGCAATACCCTGTTCAATTGATTCATAATGCCGGCTTATAACGTTGTATGCAGCAAGGGATAACACTTAGAGTGCATCGCTGTAAGTACATAAAATCATCATACACTGGCGACTTAAAGTCCAAAGCCAGGCCGGGTTAACAAACGCCGAATAGATTCAAATATGAACCATAAGGCAACATAGCCCTCATTGGTTTTCAACCATGTCACAAAAGATGAATATAAAAAATGTGCAAATCAAATTGAAAATCCAAAACCAAGGCTTTCACAGGCTGCCAAGCCTTCAAATCAAGTGCTTTTCAAGGGCCGCACAGCCACTGAGTTAAACCTTCATTCAACCTTGTAAGCCGGGCCTCACATGACCAATCGTCGTTTTAACCTTGACAAGTTCAGGGTCTGTATAAGATTGACTGTCAAGAGTATGGCGAGTCATTCCAGGCATTCCTAGGCGGAGTGGCAGACTTAAAAAAGGCAGGAGAACCTGGAGTTTTAGGTGAATACACCTGGCTTCTAAGCCTACTACAAGGGTCATAAAAAGCTCTTGTTCATGGAACAAAGAGCCCCCAAGTAATATTTCAGTCCAAGCGTACAAGCCGGATCAATAGGGTAGTCATAGCTATGCTCAATGAGCAGGAAGCCCCCAAGTATTATAGCGTGCAAGCCGGATCAAGAGGGTAGTCATAGCTATGCTCAATGAGGAGAAAGCCCCCAAGTGATCATATGAATTGACAATAAAGACCCATTATTTTCAGAAATGAAATGACAGAGGCCCTGAATTATCAGGGATGCCAACTTTATTATATTCATCATAATATATACATTGTCAAAATATGTACATCACAAGAGCCGGTGGCTCAGGTGTAGTAGGGCCGAAAATGAGCAATATTCCACGGCCGGCGAATCTCCTCCTCTGACGTGCATGAGGCCTTGTAGTCTCGAACATCGATAAGGTAGTATGACCCGTTGTTCAGATTTTTGCTGACCATGAAGGGCCCTTCCCAAGGTGGGGATAGCTTGTGCATATCAGTTTGATCCTGGATAAGCCGGAGCACCAAGTCACCCTCTTGAAAGGTCCTGGTTCTAACCTGGCAGCTGTGATAACGACGCAGATCTTGCTGGTAAATCGCCGAACGAGCCGCCGCAAGGTCGCGCTCCTCATCTAACAGGTCAATAGCATCCTGACGTGCTTTTTCATTATCAGCTTCAACATAAGCCGCCACACGGGGCGAGTCGCGACGGATGTCACTAGGGAGAACCGCTTCTGCTCCGTAAACCATGAAGAAAGGCGTGTAACCCATAGACCTGTTGTGGGTGGTATTGATGCTCCATAACACAGAGGGTAACTCCTCCACCCAACAACCCGGCGTCCTCTGCAAAGGGACCATAAGCCGGGGCTTGATGCCTTTCAAGATTTCTTGATTGGCCCTCTCAGCTTGACCATTGGACTGGGGGTGAGCCACTGATGATACATCAAGCCGAATATGCTCTCGTTGACAAAACTCTTTCATCGCACCCTTGGACAGATTAGTGCCATTGACAGTTATAATGCTGTGGGAAAGCCAAAACGGAAAATCACCTTTTTGATGAATTGAACCGTTGTTGCCACGTCACACTTACTAACCGGCTTTGCTTCAACCCACTTTGTGAGTTTGTCAACTGCCACCAAAAGGTGAGTCTTTTTATCCTTAGACCTTTTGAAAGGCCCAACCATATCAAGCCCCCAGACTGCAAATGGCAAAGCAATTGGAATCATCCTCAATTCTTGAGCCGGCACATGAGCTCGTCTTGAAAATTTCTGGCAACCATCACATTTACTGACCAAATCCTCAGCATCAGCATGAGCCGTCAGCCAATAAAATCCATGACGAAAAGCCTTGGCCACAAGAGATTTAGAACCGGCATGATGACCACAATCTCCTTCATGAATCTCTCGTAGGATCTCACGACCTTCTTTAGGGAAACACAATGTTGGAACGCCCCTGGAACACTGCGATGATGCAACTCTCCATCGACAATAGTCATTGACTTAGATCGTCGGGTTATCTTCCTTGCCAAAGTTTCATCCTCAGGTAACTCGCCCCAGGTCATATAAGCCAAACATGGAACTGTCCAATCAGGAATAGCATGAAGGGCCGCCACCAATTGTGCTTCCGGGTCAGGAATAGCAAGATCTTCCTCTGTAGGCAATTTGACTGACGGGTTATGCAAGATATCCAGGAAAGTGTTAGGTGGCACCGGCTTACGCTGGGACCCTAGCCGGCTCAAAGCATCAGCCGCCTCATTTTTCCTACGATCAACATGTTCAACCTGATAACCTTTGAAGTGATCAGCAATAGCATCAACCTCTCATTGATAAGCCGCCCTGAGTGGGTCCTTAGAATCCCAAGTGCTAGAAACTTGCTGAGCTACCAAATCTGAGTCGCTGAAACACCTCACCCGGCTTAAGTTCATCTCCTTAGCCATCCGAAGACCATGGAGCAAGGCCTCATACTCAGCATCAGAATAGATGGCCGTCTCACCGCCAGACACAGATCCATCTTCAACTTCCGCCCCATGGATGAAACCAACGAAGCCGCTCTTCACAGCGGATTGAACTCGGGCGGGTCGTGCATGCTGAGCCGTCTCGATGATGTCGGTGCAGATGTCCGGCTCAGGGCCCGGTTCGCTGATCTTGCCGATGAAGACGTGGATTCCGCCGAAGGGGACCCGGTACCCGTACTCGATTGAGTCGGCCTCGGGGCCCCAGCCTGCATCGTCGATGTAGAGCTTGCTGCGACGACTCTTGGTCATCTGGCCCATAGCGTATCCCTTGATCCCTTCAAAGCTGCCTTGTAAGAACTCGAAACCATCGTGCGCTAGCCCCACTTTGGGCGCCAACTGTCATGGAATTGTCACAGCAGATGTCCTAGCAGAAGGACTTAGTCGTGGAGCCATCGCAACTAGGTTAGCTTAAAGGGGTTAAACGGGACAAAGGACACAGAGAGTTTATACTGGTTCGGCCCCTTGCGGTGAAGGTAAAGGCCTAATCCAGTTTGAGGTGGTATTGCTTAGGTTTCGATTACCAGGGAGCGAATACGCTTGACCTAGTTCTCGATCTCTTGTTTCTTGCCCTAAACCGCCGCCGGGTCACCCCTTTATATACATAGGACGATGCCCGGCGGCCTACAGAGTCCCGGTCGGCTCATACACAACGTGTCCGGCTCGACGACAGAACCTATACTTTCCTTAATGTACAAGTTAACATATGGCGGTTTACACCCGTGGGTCTCAAGTCGCCTTTGGGTCTTGGGCCTTCAATAAGCCTGCTTTGTGAACCGCCATCTTCAACATCTTCATGGGCCTTGTCATTATGAACCGCCAGTGGTATGACCCGGCCCCTCCTGGGCGGGTCATACCCAATAGTTATATCCCCAACAGGTGGGTCGTCGATCATGCCGTCGAGCAGCTCTGGATCTTTTGCACGGTGGATGGCAAAATGCTCATCACACCTCCTCTGCAATATGTCGATTGTGCTCCCAAGGACTGTGACGCCGATATCGCTGCCGATGGGCCATGGTGCCTGCACCGGCCGATGAAGCTCTTGCTCCCCGACCTGCTCCGGCTCGTTCTCCTCGCCGAAGATGTAACGCAGGTAGGCGTTGACGTCGAAGCTTTGGTCGTTGCCTGGCATGCTTGGAATAACTAATGGTAGATGGGTGAGGACTAGATCTTCGCAGAGTGTCGCGGCGGTGCGTTGCCGCCTGGGTTATATGCAGCAAGCCGTTAGCTGGTGGCGGGAAACCGGTGAGGGAATAGGCGTGGATTTTACAATTCACCCATGTGGAGCGCGGGAAGCATTCGCTGGAGCGCTGGAAGACTAAGTGGAGCACACACACAACCCGAATACCGTATCCGGTGCCACGTGTTATTTATCACACAAGTGTTAACTGTGACGCCCCCGATTTGACCGTACACTAATCATGCACGCAAATGTGTACGATCAAGATCAGGGACTCACGGGAAGATATCACAACACAACTCTAAAACATAAATAAGTCATACAAGCATCATAATACAAGCCAGGGGGCCTCGAGGGCTCGAATACAAGTGCTCGATCACAGACGAGTCAGCGGAAGCAACAATATCTGAGTACAGACATAAGTTAAACAAGTTTGCCTTAAGAAGCCTAGCACAAACTGGGGTACAGATCAAACGAGGCGCAGGCCTCCTGCCTGGGATCCTCCTAACTACTCCTGATCGTCGTCAGCGGCCTGCACGTAGTAGGAGGCACCTCCAGTGTCGTAGGTGTCATCGTCGACGGTGGCGTCTGGCTCCTGGACTCCAACATCTGGTTGCGACAACCAGATAGATAGGAAAGGGGGAAAGAGGGAGAGAAGCAACCGTGAGTACTCATCCAAAGTACTCGCAAGCAAGGAGCTATACTACATATGCATGGGTATATGTGTAAAGGGGCATATCAGTGGACTGAACTGCAGAATTCCAGAATAAAAGGGGGATAGCTAGTCCTGTCGAAGACTACGCTTCTGGTCATCTCCATCTTGCAGCATGTAGAAGAGAGTAGATTGAAGTCCTCCAAGTAGTATCGCATAGCATAATCCTACCCGGCGATCCCCTCCTCGTCGCCCTGTTAGAGAGCGATCACCGGGTTGTATCTGGCACTTGGAAGGGTGTATTTTATTCAGTATCCAGTTCTAGTTGTCATAAGGTCAAGGTACAACTCCGGGTCGTCCTTTTACCGAGGGACACGGCTATTCGAATAGATAAACTTCCCTGCAGGGGTGCACCACATAACCCAACACGCTCGATCCCAGTTGGCCGGACACACTTTTCTGGGTCATGCCCGGCCTCGTAAGATCAACACGTCGCGGCCCCACCTAGGCTCAACAGAGAGGTCAGCACGCCGGTCTAAACCTATGCGCGCAGGGGTCTGGGCCCATCGCCCTATGCACACCTGCACGTTGCGTACGCGGCCGGAAGCAGACCTAGCCCCCTTAATACAAGCGCGAGCTTACGGTCCAATGCGGCGCGCGCCACTCAGTCGCTGACGTCAAAAGAGCTTCGGCTGATACCACGACGTCGGGATACCCATAACTACTCCCACGTAGATGGTTAGTGCGTATAGACCAAATGGCCAGACTCAGATCAAATACCAAGAACTCGTTAAGCGTGTTAAGTATCCGCGAACGCCGACCAGGGCCAGGCCCACCTCTCTCCTAGGTGGTCTCAACCTGCCCTGTCGCTCCGCCACCAAGTAACAGTCGGGGGCCGTCAGGAACCCAGGCCCACCTCTACCGGGGTGGAGCCACCTGTCCTTTCAGCCCCCTCATCAGAATCACTTGCGGGTACTCAACGAGCCGACCCGACTTTAGTCACCACATGTGTCATGTATAGAGTATATAAGTATATACCCGTGATCACCTCCCGAAGTGATCACGGCCCAGTAGTATAGCATGGCAGACGGACAAGAATGTAGGGCCTCTGATGGAACACTAGCATCCTATACTAAGCAGTAGGATAGCAGGTAAGGGTAACAACTGTAGCAACAATGACAGGCTATGCATCAGGATAGGATTAACGGAAAGCAGTAACATGCTACACTACTCTAATGCAAGCAGTATAGATAAGAATAGGCGATATCTGGTGATCAAGGGGGGGGCTTGCCTGGTTGCTCTGGCAAGTAGGAGGGGTCGTCGACTCCGTAGTCGAACTGGGCAGCAGCAGGGTCGGTCTCGTAGTCTACCGGAGAGAAGAGGTGGAAGAAACATGCAAACATAAGCATGACGATGCGTGACATGACAATGAGCGGTGCTAGGTGTGTCCTAACGCGACAGTAGGTGGTACCGGTGAAGGGGGGGGACATCCGGGAGGTATTCCCGATGTTTCGCGTTTTCGGACAGACGGACCGGAGGGGGAAAGTTGCTAGTTCGATAGGTTAGGGAGGTGTGGTGGACGAACGGACTGCGTATTCGGATCCGTCTCGTCGTTCTGAGCAACTTTCATATAGAAACCATTTTCATCCGAGTTACGGTTTAAAAGATATGAATTTTCAAAGTTTATTTGAATTTCTGGAATTATTTAAATTAAGCAAAATGAATTATGACGTCAGCATGAGGCAATGCTGACGTCAGCAGGTCAACAGAGCGGCTGACCAGGTCAAACTGACCAGTGGGCCCCACCTGTCATAGACAGTGGGTTAACAGAAGATTAAACTAATTAATTTTTAGTTAATTAACTACTGGGCCCACCTGTCAGTGAGTAATTAGATTAATTAATTAGTTTTAATTATAAAAACATTTTTCTTTTCTCTTTTTTTTAATTTTGCGGCGGGGCCCGCATGTCAGTGGCTGGGCCTGCCCAGTCAGCATGTTGACTGGGTTGACCCAGTCAACGGGGCCCACGGGGCCCTCTGGCAGTGACACTGGGGTGGCCCCAGGCCAGCCACGTCGGCGGCCGGCGCCGGAGCGACTCCGGCGACCAAAACAGCGGCGGCCCGTCGCCGGAGTTGGCCGGAATCGCGCTACGGGGCTCGGGGAGGAGCGGGGCTAGGCCCATTCGAAAGAGCTCGCAGCGCCGCATCCAGTGGTGGCCGGGGCTTCGCCGGACTTGGCCGGAATCGGCGCCGGCGAGCGGCGGAGGCGGCGGCGCGCACGGGTGCCCGACGGAAACGAGGCTACTGCGGGCTATCGAGCAAGCGGAGGGGCTGGGGGGCATCTACGCGAGGTGGGGAGTGCAACGGGCTTGAGCCCATGACCACAAGGTCACCGGAGCCGTGCCGGCGGCGAGCTCCGCGGCGCGGCGTTCGGGCGCGCGTGGGGAAGCAGCTAGGGGGCGCGCGAGAGAGAAAGGACAGGGGAGGAGGGGGAGAGGCTCACTGCGAGGCTGTAGGGAGACGGCAGTGTGCTTGGGGAGGCTCGTCGGAGGCGAAACGGAGCGGCGATCGACGGCGGCCGTGCGGGGAAGAAGAGCTCGCGGAGGTCGTTGCAGGGGCTCCGGTCTCCAACGGGCTGCACCAGACGAAGGAGCGGGCGGCGGCGGTCCTTGGAGACACCTTGGGGCGGCGAGGTGGGTACGGTGGCCGTGTGAACGACGGTGAACGGCGGCGACCGCGTCGGGCGTGGGGAAGGGAGGAGCGGCGCGGATCTGGGGGGAAAGAGAGAGGCGCAGAGGCCGAGAGGAGAGCGGGGGCGAGTGGGAGAGAGGCCCGAGGAGGCGGGGGGTGCTGGCGCCCTTATCCTCCCCGTCGCGGCGAGGTGGTGCGGCGGGGACCGGCCCCTGTTCCGACCCCGGTCGGGGGAACAGGGAAGGGGGCGAGTGGGAGAGGTGGGCTGGGCCGGGGGTCGGCCCAGTTGGGCCAGGGGTCTAGTGGGGGGGCCTTCTCCCTTTTCTTTTTCTTTTTTCTTTGTTCTGTGTTCTTTTGCATTTCTTTTTATTTGTTTATTTTCTTTTCTGTTTTATTTCATTTAAAAGTATTTAGGTATCTTATAAAAATGTGTTTTCTCCACAATAATTATCAGTGCAATTTCTGGCATGGCCCGAACATTTTTGTTTAAATTTTTGAAAACTTTTATTTTCCACTTTAAATTTAATTGAAGTTTGAATTAGGAGTTTGAAAGGAAATGTGTTTCAAATGTGATCAAGCCCTGTTTAGCAACATGATTAGCTTAATCACAGAGGGTTACTGTAGCATGATTCTCGGGGTGTCACAATTCTCCTCCACTACAAGAAATCTCGTCCCGAGATTTAAGAGGGGAGTAAGGGGGGAGGTTTGGTATCGAATCTAGCGGGTCTTCTCATCCTGGCTTGCTCTTCTCGAAGAGGCTGGTCCAATACATTGATGTCTTCATTCTGCTGTTTCAGGTCATCATGATAAAGTTGTCGTCCTTTCTTCGGGAACTCCATCGTACTTACGACAGAGTAAGGGGGTATTCTGGAGGAACGGACTTCTGCAGGGTTTACTATCTGGTCAATATCATCGGGGAAGGTGGCGGAAAGTATCTCTCGAACTAAACCTTAAGAAAAGCCGAGAGCAAGTAAGAAAGTACCATGAGAAGTTTCAACGGGTAGGCAATCGTTCGAAGCCTGAAACAAAGTGTGAAAGGGGTTCAAAGCAATCGGAATAAGTATTATGTCTGATGCCAGTATAGATCAGTAGGACGATGGTCCGTGAATTACATACGAGGCCACGTGCGATGAATAAATTTGGGAACAGGGGGTGCATAGGAGAGTCAGGTTTCGATCCTGTGTAACTGTGGGTTATGGGCCCACCATGTGGATTACAAGTAGGAGGAACGGTGACATATTGCACGGTCATGATTGTAAGACATGTCAGAGGGTAGCCTGTCGATTATATGTCAGCAACATCGTCGGTACCAAGGGCGAGGGACGAAGAGGACCATTTTCCTGCTCGTTGAAACGAGGCGGACCATTAGGCAAAGTTCTCGTCCATCGGTGGTTACCGAAATGTCACCAACAATAATAACAGGGTCTTACTGACAAAGTTGTACACCGAGGTGTTTACATAAGCAGGAGAATATTACTGCTTAGATCATATAGTTCACCAGAAAGGTTAAACCACACAATGGAAAGGAAAATATGATTATCAGATTAAACAGAAGAATGGAAAGGAAAATGTGTTTAAACACATATTTCAAGGGTATATCCTTCCCAAGGACAAGCTGAGCATGATATTCATGACAGGATATAATGTAGAAAACTCTTTAGGTAGGGGAGAGAAATTTCATCATTACCCATACAACGGTGTTTTGATAATTGCGCAGGAAACATTTAGCATTGTGCTTCAAATGTTCCCGTTGAAAATCAGAGTACCATAGACATGCTTCGAGATAGCATTGACATGGTCAACAGGGGAAGATCAGACTTTGGAAACAAAAAAAAAGGATCCATCAGGAACAACTTATAGAATAAGTCTTACAATTTCCTCATGGAAGAACAGCTAACCTGGCTAAAAGGAAAAACTTATAACAATAGGGCCTCCCGCCAGGTGTGCTGGGTATCATCACCTTACCGGGTCATAAATAGGCCAATGTTATAACTCTTGGAAATATGTTCCAACCATCATATCTGACCGAGATTCAGATCTGATTGGTGTCAGGATAACTCAGACTTAGGAGGCCTGAGAAGAAAAGGTGCAACACAAATTGTCGAAACGACATCGAAGATTCTCGGGAGATGAACTATGGAAGCGAGTTCTGAACAAGGGTTCATAATTAAATCATGGAGAGGTGAGGAGGTGACTGCTTGACTCAGCGACAATCCATTGAGATTTCCAAAGGATGGATTTCCACCACTATGTGAACAAGGAGATAACACTAGCTAGATCGAATGACTTATTGATGTATGCTCGAGGAAAACATACACAGTTAAACATTGGTTGAAATGTGGAACCGAAATATGGGCTAGGTAGCACAATAAATGTTCGAATGATGATTCATTAAGCCATAGACGTAGAATGAAACTATAGACCAATGACTTCAAAGCAATAGGGTTGCTAGAAGTTTAGAATTTCCACATCACAGACCATTTGTTGGTATTCCTTTTAGAAACAACACGGGGACCAAGAAGAATGGTGATGGGGAGAAGTATCACTGTACCAAGATGTCATGCGAGGTGGTGAAATTCTTACGACATACTTGACATAAAAGATGGTAATACTCCAAGGTAAAGAAGAACAATTGCTGGATAGCAAGGAACTCAAGGTATAACACCAAACACGAACAAGCTTGTGTTGGTGGGAAGGCAATAAAGTGGTCGATGATAACACAGATCATCGAGGGCAAGGATGGTATTTCTCATCATGAACTCAATCGATATCCTGGAAGAGCGCATAAGGTTGATGATGATCACGACACATTTGTCGAGAGATTTCATGAAGATGTAAAATCAGCGACGACATCAAGTCAAAGGAATGATGAAGCAGACGGTTATTGGAACCATGGGTAGGACACACGCTAGAAATCGAGCTTGTTGTTAAAGGTGAAATGGTATGAGAGGAAGATCGGCGTAAGCTTAGCTCATCATCAAAAGTTGTGCTCCGGGGTTAAGGACCAGGTAGCACAGTTAAAATTTAGCACGCTAATGATATAGCCGATCAGGCTAGGAATGACTTAATGATTATTAAACTCGTAAGCAACGAAAATTACCTAGAGTTATTGAATCGGAGTGCGGACTTGATTCACTAATCGCTGTTCTCGGTTGACAAACAACCCAGAGCCCATGAAGTGACAAAGACAAGGTAAGGTAGTACTTCATCAAAGTTTATAAGATGTAGTGCAATGGTAAGATATCCCCGAGATACCATGGGTAATACTCAAAGGTAGATCATAATAGAGGTTGGGCAGGCGTATTGACCTGCAGAAGACAAGTGATTTAACTTGTCCAAGAAATGGTATTTAAAGGAGAACATGGTCGAAACCACGATTGCAAAAGGATCAATACACAGATACTAGACGATATCATATCAAGGAAATAGTTATTATTACAAGAAGCTTCTATGATAGGATCTACATCGTGTCCATGGGCATGAACACAAAGTTCAAGGTCGACTCCCACTTCTCCAATGCATACCTTTCATTCACTTCTCATTTTCGAAGAAGTTGTAGTGTTGAAATTTTATCTGGCAAAATATCAGAAGAGTATGACTCGTGAAAACTTTCGAGTTCACACATATTAAGGAAGGCATATGTTCAACCCATCGGGGTATCGTGGAAACATATACCACAAGCTTCAATAGTAAATATCACCAGCTCGAAAATAGAGCATGGTTGAGAAAGCAGAGGATACAATTTACCAAAGGCTTTATATATCCGTGGAAAGGCTCACAAGGTTATTTGAATATGGAGGACACTGTCGAATAAAATCCAACAAAGGAACCGATGGTCCACAAGGGATCTGATGTGAGCATCGGTACTCAACCAGAGGAAGAAGAATGCAAGGAGATCTGACTATAGAAACAACTGACTAACTCAAAAGCTCAAATGCAAAGGAATTATGAATTCCAAGACAAGGGATCAGAAGCAATGCTCTGATTAGGGATGGATAAGTTGAATAGCCTTAGGGGTACAATCGATGACGATTTGATTGGTCGAGATCCAGCTCATGTTAAAGATGTCTGAGCCGGAAGGATGAATTCTAGGATCTGATTGAGGATTGCGAGCATTCGCAACATATTGAATCAATGGACTCAAAAAGGTAATGACAAAGGGTGCCAATAAGATTTCGAGACTTATGGGATTAATCATAATGCTAGTAAGCAAGAATTTCAAGAGCAATAGGCTCCTGAGGATTTTCGGAAGATCGAATGGTATTCTGTACACTTTTGTGATATACTTGAATTCAACTGGGGATGAGCGGATACTCGGTAAGTGCGAGAATTATCCGTAGGGGTATTCAGGTGTCAAAGAACAGCATAGCAGTAAGCTCAAAGGATTCTTGGAACCACAGAGAGCATTACGGGGTATCTTATAGTAACAAGATCGACTGGGAAACATTGTATGAATTGCGAGTATACGTGGTTATCCATAGGAGTTCATCGATGAAAGGGAATTGTAAAAGCGATGAACACAAGTTCTCGGGTTATCAGCGGAGAGTATCTTCAGGGTCTTCACGTGCAGCAGACGATCATCAGTAATAAAGGGCTCTCCGGGTGAAAGTGATAACGAGATCCTAATGTTAGATTTATTAAAATTCACTTAACCCGAATAGAAGAGAGATCAGAGTCCCAGAGTATAGACAAGGAGTAAAAGATCCTAATACCACCCAATGGCGACGTGGGCCCGTAAGACACACAGCCATGTTAGTAAAAGTTTTTGCAATGTCTAGACTCGACTTCGGCCAAGGAGTTGGAAAGGGGGATTCCTACAGGTAGTTGGCTCTGATACCAACTTGTGACGCCCCCGATTTGACCGTACACTAATCATGCACGCAAATGTGTACGATCAAGATCAGGGACTCACGGGAAGATATCACAACACAACTCTAAAACATAAATAAGTCATACAAGCATCATAATACAAGCCAGGGGGCCTCGAGGGCTCGAATACAAGTGCTCGATCACAGACGAGTCAGCGGAAGCAACAATATCTGAGTACAGACATAAGTTAAACAAGTTTGCCTTAAGAAGCCTAGCACAAACTGGGGTACAGATCGAACGAGGCGCAGGCCTCCTGCCTGGGATCCTCCTAACTACTCCTGATCGTCGTCAGCGACCTGCACGTAGTAGGAGGCACCTCCAGTGTCGTAGGTGTCGTCGTCGACGGTGGCATCTGGCTCCTGGACTCCAACATCTGGTTGCGACAACCAGATAGATAGGAAAGGGGGAAAGAGGGAGAGAAGCAACCGTGAGTACTCATCCAAAGTACTCGCAAGCAAGGAGCTATACTACATATGCATGGGTATATGTGTAAAGGGGCATATCAGTGGACTGAACTGCAGAATGCCAGAATAAAAGGGGGATAGCTAGTCCTGTCGAAGACTACGCTTCTGGTCATCTCCATCTTGCAGCATGTAGAAGAGAGTAGATTGAAGTCCTCCAAGTAGTATCGCATAGCATAATCCTACCCGGCGATCCCCTCCTCGTCGCCCTGTTAGAGAGTGATCACCGGGTTGTATCTGGCACTTGGAAGGGTGTATTTTATTCAGTATCCAGTTCTAGTTGTCATAAGGTCAAGGTACAACTCCGGGTCGTCCTTTTACCGAGGGACACGGCTATTCGAATAGATAAACTTCCCTGCAGGGGTGCACCACATAACCCAACACGCTCGATCCCAGTTGGCCGGACACACTTTTCTGGGTCATGCCCGGCCTCGTAAGATCAACACGTCGCAGCCCCACCTAGGCTCAACAGAGAGGTCAGCACGCCGGTCTAAACCTATGCGCGCAGGGGTCTGGGCCCATTGCCCTATGCACACCTGCACGTTGCGTACGCAGCCGGAAGCAGACCTAGCCCCCTTAATACAAGCGCGAGCTTACGGTCCAATGCGGCGCGCGCCACTCAGTCGCTGACGTCAAAAGAGCTTCGGCTGATACCACGACGTCGGGATACCCATAACTACTCCCACGTAGATGGTTAGTGCGTATAGACCAAATGGCCAGACTCAGATCAAATACCAAGAACTCGTTAAGCGTGTTAAGTATCCGCGAACGCCGACCAGGGCCAGGCCCACCTCTCTCCTAGGTGGTCTCAACCTGCCCTGTCGCTCCGCCACCAAGTAACAGTCGGGGGCCGTCAGGAACCCAGGCCCACCTCTACCGGGGTGGAGCCACCTGTCCTTTCAGCCCCCTCATCAGAATCACTTGCGGGTACTCAACGAGCCGACCCGACTTTAGTCACCACATGTGTCATGTATAGAGTATATAAGTATATACCCGTGATCACCTCCCGAAGTGATCACGGCCCAGTAGTATAGCATGGCAGACGGACAAGAATGTAGGGCCTCTGATGGAACACTAGCATCCTATACTAAGCAGTAGGATAGCAGGTAAGGGTAACAACTGTAGCAACAATGACAGGCTATGCATCAGGATAGGATTAACGGAAAGCAGTAACATGCTACACTACTCTAATGCAAGCAGTATAGATAAGAATAGGCGATATCTGGTGATCAAGGGGGGGGGGGGCTTGCCTGGTTGCTCTGGCAAGTAGGAGGGGTCGTCGACTCCGTAGTCAAACTGGGCAGCAGCAGGGTCGGTCTCGTAGTCTACCGGAGAGAAGAGGTGGAAGAAACAGTAAATACAATGCAAACATAAGCATGACGATGCGTGACATGACAATGAGCGGTGCTAGGTGTGTCCTAACGCGACAGTAGGTGGTACCGGTGAAGGGGGGAACATCCGGGAGGTATTCCCGATGTTTCGCGTTTTCGGACAGACGGACCGGAGGGGGAAAGTTGCTAGTTCGATAGGTTAGGGAGGTGTGGTGGACGAACGGACTGCGTATTCGGATTCGTCTCGTCGTTCTGAGCAACTTTCATATAGAAAACATTTTCATCCGAGTTACGGTTTAAAAGATATGAATTTTCAAAGTTTATTTGAATTTCTGGAATTATTTAAATTAAGCAAAATGAATTATGACGTCAGCATGAGGCAATGCTGACGTCAGCGGGTCAACAGAGCGGCTGACCAGGTCAAACTGACCAGTGGGCCCCACCTGTCATAGACAGTGGGTTAACAGAAGATTAAACTAATTAATTTTTAGTTAATTAACTACTGGGCCCACCTGTCAGTGAGTGATTAGATTAATTAATTAGTTTTAATTATAAAAACATTTTTCTTTTCTCTTTTTTTTAAATTTTGCGGCGGGGCCCGCATGTCAGTGGCTGGGCCTGCCCAGTCAGCACGTTGACTGGGTTGACCCAGTCAACGGGGCCCACGGGGCCCTCTCGCAGTGACACTGGGGTGGCCCCAGGCCAGCCACGTCGGCGGCCGGCGCCGGAGCGACTCCGGCGACCAAAACAGCGGCGGCCCGTCGCCGGAGTTGGCCGGAATCGCGCTACGGGGCTCGGGGAGGAGCGGGGCTAGGCCCATTCGAAAGAGCTCGCAGCGCCGCATCCAGTGGTGGCCGGGGCTTCGCCGGACTTGGCCGGAATCGGCGCCGGCGAGCGGCGGAGGCGGCGGCGCGCACGGGTGCCCGACGGAAACGAGGCTACGGCGGGCTATCGAGCAAGCGGAGGGGCTGGGGGGCATCTACGCGAGGTGGGGAGTGCAACGGGCTTGAGCCCGTGACCAAAAGGTCACCAGAGCCGTGCCGGCGGCGAGCTCCGCGGCGCGGCGTTCGGGCGCGCGTGGGGAAGCAGCTAGGGGGCGCGCGAGAGAGAAAGGACAGGGGAGGAGGGGGAGAGGCTCACTTCGAGGCTGTAGGGAGACGGCAGTGTGCTCGGGGAGGCTCGTCGGAGGCGAAACGGAGCGGCGATCGACGGCGGCCGTGCGAGGAAGAAGAGCTCGGGGAGGTCGTTGCAGGGGCTCCGGTCTCCAACGGGCTGCACCAGACGAAGCAGCGGGCGGCGGCGGTCCTTGGAGACACCTTGGGGCGGCGAGGTGGGTACGGTGGTCGTGTGAACGACGGTGAACGGCGGCGACCGCGTCGGGCGTGGGGAAGGGAGGAGCGGCGCGGATCTGGGGGGAAAGAGAGAGGCGCAGAGGCCGAGAGGAGAGCGGGGGCGAGTGGGAGAGAGGCCCGAGGAGGCGGGGGGTGCTGGCGCCCTTATCCTCCCCGTCGCCGGCGAGGTGGTGCGGCGGGGACCGGCCCCTGTTCCGACCCCGGTCGGGGGAACAGGGAAGGGGGCGAGTGGGAGAGGTGGGCTGGGCCGGGGGTCGGCCCAGTTGGGCCAGGGGTCTAGTGGGGGGGGCCTTCTCCCTTTTCTTTTTCTTTTTTCTTTGTTCTGTGTTCTTTTGCATTTCTTTTTATTTGTTTATTTTCTTTTCTGTTTTATTTCATTTAAAAGTATTTAGGTATCTTATAAAAATGTGTTTTCTCCACAATAATTATCAGTGCAATTTCTGGCATGGCCCGAACATTTTTGTTTAAATTTTTGAAAACTTTTATTTTCCACTTTAAATTTAATTGAAGTTTGAATTAGGAGTTTGAAAGGAAATGTGTTTCAAATGTGATCAAGCCCTGTTTAGCAACATGATTAGCTTAATCACAGAGGGTTACTGTAGCATGATTCTCGGGGTGTCACATTAACATAAGGAAACGTATGTTTAACTTACTAATCATCGCACACGAGTACTCGCAGACGCATCGTGTGCGATACTCCTAGCCACCGCAAGCAACTAGTTTGCATTTTTCAAAGTTTTTTGTACACACAGAATCGCACACGAACTAACTGTGTTAACCGTCTGTGTTGTAATTTCTCATCGCAAACAGTTCATCCGAGTCGGCTATTTGCCACGTATCACACACATCTTGTTAAGTTGAACCGTTTCTGTTGCGTTCGCTAATCGAAAACAGTTCGTCTGAGTGAACCGTATGCCCTATATCACACACACCTTGATCTAGCTAATCGTTTATGTTGCACTCCCTAATAGCAAATGGTTCATCAGAGCGAACTGTATGCCGTATATCGCACACACATTGATATGACTGCCCATTTCTGTTGTTCTGCCTCATCGCAAACATTTCGAACGGGTTAACCGTGTGCCCTGAATCGCACACTCAACTAAAATCTGAACCGTGATTGATGGCTCCGCCATCACAAACGTTTTGCACCTTTTTGATGAGTTTTTTACATCCCCGTTTGTGATTAATGCATTGCACACAGTTTTGCCAAAGGGTCTCTGATCGTAGTGTCGCATTAGCAGCATCCTGCAGTAGTGTCTCCACCACAGAGCACCCAAACACGAGCAGTTAGTAAGGCAACTGCAGTGCCCAAAGCACGAGGACCACCACTCCGAACCCCAAGTCAACGCTTAAAGCAGAAGAAGAATTGTTCTCAGGTCAGGTCCCGTAGCTATGGTTCATACTCCTTTGCTCTTGCATCACTGTATTTACTCATACCAACTAATTTCAAATTTGAAGGATGCAATTGAAACTCCAATGGCGCAACAGGTATGTTTTAAACCTGTTCCTTTAACGTGTTTGCAGTTGTAACTTGCTCTATGTTGATTTCAGTTTTAATTGAATAAACAGTGATGTTCTCATGCCATGCAGTTTACAAGTGTTGTTATTGCTGTGTAGTTTCCCACACTTATATTTTGTCTATGCTGCTTTGTCTTAAATAGATATGATTTGAACTGTCTCTATCTTGATTTGGCAACATAAACTAGAATGATATAGACCATACAGTGACCATACTACATAGATATATGTTTGTTTCATGCTGTTATCCTGTCCACCTTACTACTGAACTGGTTTACCAAAATGAGTTTCATATACAACATGGTAAACCTGTGATGTGTTTGTTTGTTTCTCTTTTAGAACGCGGATAAAATATTGGAGAAGAGTACCTCGTTATGCAATGGTAAAGGAAGTAATGCAGATAAGGTTCAAGATAGTGAGACATCCCTGTTGGTCTCCAAGAAAGCTGATAAAAACTATATTGAAGACACTGAGACAACCCCAAAGTCCTGTCTTGATGTAGTGTTCGAGTTACTGGCTACTACTGCTGGCACCAGCTCTTCGAACTCGCTGCCTGAATCAGTTCGGCTTCTTGAGTCTCAACTTCAAGTTGAAATACATCGATTAGATGTTATGCGATAGGAAGCCGGGTGACTGAGGAATTCCCTGCAAAATTTAGATGCATACTTTCTGGTGCAGCAGCAAGTGCTGAAGGATTTAAGCGCCAAACAAGAGAAAGTTAATAAGCTTGCTAAGCATCTTGCCAGCATTATGGGTACCCATGATATTGTTTCTTGAGCTCTTCTGAAGTGGTTTCAATTTTGGACTTGTTTTGCTGCGGCGTTTATTTGCACTGGTCACTAGTGGCGAACTTTGATGCCCAGTGGATGTAATATGTGCAATAGTCGTGATAGCCTAGCGTAAGTTTCTTACTTATTTATTTCCTTGTTGTCTTGTTTATTTTTTTGCTTGTAGTCTGTGCAGTTCTTTTTCCGCGGTTTGCTAGTGGCCGCAATAACCTATTTTTAGAACTAGGCCACAATAACCATGGGTTACATATTTACTGCAATGACCCTGGGCCTCCTGCGGGGCGTAGAAACAATGGGCCTTCTACGGGACGTAGAAACAATGGGCCTTCTACGGGTCGTAGAAACAATGGGCCTTCTTCTATGGGCCGTAGCGTCAATGGGCCTTCTACGGGCCGTATGATCGATCGGCCAAACATGGGCCAATAACAGACCGCATTATGGGCTGTAAACGGGCTAGACTTGGAATCATCCGTTCATGGGCCGACCATAACGGGTCGTCGTTAATCGATCGTATTATGAAAACGGCCCAACGGATTAACGGTCCGCAAACGGGCGGATTGTAACCACGGGCTGAATTTGGCCCACAAGCAGAAAAGGCCAGTAACGGGTAGTAAGTAACCGAATGCTAGAAATGAGCCCAAGAATAAATGGGCCCTGAGAAGGCCGAAAGATAACACGGGTTGGAAACAGCCCAATGGAATAATGGGTCGTTAATGGGTATAAAGCAAGTGCACTGTTCATTACGGGCCAGTTTCACCACGGGTCGTTAATGGGCTAAGAGTAACAAAGGGCCTCATATGGGCTGAAAGACATCATGGGCCATACATGGGCCGGAAGTTACAACGGGCTGGAATCATAATGGACGGCCCAGATGAAGCTACTGGGCTTAATTCCGATAGGCCGTAACGGGTCGTAAATGGGCTATATACGAACAGGCCGATAACAGGCTTTCCGTGGGCCGGCCCATTACCTTTTGACCAAGTCAAACGGTCCGGCCTTTTCACCGAAATGGGCCACTGTTGGGCCGTGCCATGTGTCGACCTATCATAGGCGCCTCCTGTCCAATGAGTGGATGACATCTGTCCCAGCGGTGAGCCAACACATGTTTCCTCGGGCCAGTGAGAATTTTACACGTGGAAAATCCCCATTGGCCCGGGCTGTTAACGGGTTATCGGATCCAAACCGGAACCCGATAGCTTAACGGCGTCCCGTTATGGTGGATGCCACATGTCGGCCACCCTTGACGAAAGCACTTCTGTGACGCGCGATTTATCGTCATGGAAGTGGACACTTCCATGATGATAATTTTGATAATGTCATGGAACACTTCTAAGACGGCACAGGTATGACTATCTTGATTCTGTCATAAAATCTTCATGGATGTACATGCATGACAGAAAACGTGACCTACTGTGACAAACACGTATCATCACGGAAGTGTATTTTTTGTAGTGTATGTAGGTGGAAATAGTTTCTGGTGATATTAAATTAGTATTAAAAGGATCTAATAATGACTAGAAGGCTTTTACATTTATTTAAATATCAACAGGCCTTAAATGGCCAACTGGTGGAAAGATATTGGGCCACTTGGGCCCAATAGGGGAGGCGCCCCCTTAGCTTCTTAGAGAGGAGGCCGAATTGGAGGGGAACTCCCCCTCCTTGTCCGGCCAAGGGGGGATGAATCCTTCCCCCCTTGTGGCACCCCTCTTCCCTCCTCCAACCTATATATGCTAGAGGTTTTGGGCACTTTTGGAGACAGGAGTTTGGAGGCTCCTCTAGTTCTCTAGTTGTAGTTCTAGTTGATCCAATTAGAGCTAGATCTAGATCATCTCTAATCCTCGTAATTAGAAGTCAATGTGGTTCTAATCTCCTCTCTCTAATTCTCCGACGATGGTTAGCTATCGATGGAGAGGCGCTGCCAGATCGTGAAGACCGTACGCTTGCCCACATGGTAAGACCGTACGCTTTTGGTCCTTCTGGGCGCTCAGAATCTTCCAAAGTTGCCAGAACAAAATGATTTTGTGAATGATGGTAGGTACAAATCTATGTAAGACTGGAGTTGTGAAGTTTTCTCATGCCCGTGGTTGCACCTCTCTCTCTCTCTCAGTTCAACCCACGACGTAAGGCTGCTCTTCCATTCTGGTTCTTTGACGGTGCTCTTGTTCTGGACGGTGAAGCCATGTCGGATCAGCAGTTACGTATGTGTGTATACCATAAGAGGCACCGTACTTTCGGTGCTCGATCTACGGATCAATTCGAGGGATAAATTCTCGCGACTAGGAGGTATAACCTAACTGTGGGAATCTGCATCAACACGTTTCACCTACTCTCCTCTTCTCTGTGTTATGTTGGTGGGCAATCTAATCCTCTCATCCATTAGCCAAAAGAAGAAGAGCCTTGACTCAGTGGTTGGGCATGCGGTTGTGCAGCCTAACAACCCGAGATCAATTCCTAGAATTGACAGGTGATGCATAGGGGTTTTCCCCCATTTATTGAGGATCAAATTTGGTGTGGGGTGGAACCACTCATCAAATAATATCTTGATACTCATTTTAAAAATTCTGAGGACCATGTTTATCTTGGTACTCATACTAAAATGGTCGTATGCATCCCTAGTTGGTGCAGAGGCCGGGAAGTGAAGTTCTCCCCCCATTTTAAAGGTATTTACTCGAGGTAGAGATTTCCCCCGCGTCGCCCCCCGCTCGGGCGACTCGGGTGGCTCCCCAACCCTAGCCGCCGCCAGGGCCTAGCTCATCTTCCTTCCTTCCTCCCGCCACCGCCGGAGGACGCCGTCGGCTTGCGCCCGGAGGCCGGCGGCGGTGGCGGGGGCTCTTCCTCCCTCCCGCGTCTCAAGGGTGGCGGGGCCCCAACATGCGTGGAGGTGCGGCCAATCTAGAAGCGACGACGATGGCTTCAACGGCGGCGGGCGGCCCTGCCTCGGGCCACGGGCGGCTGCTGCGGCGGCTGGCCTGGATCGGGCGGCGGCGCGATGTGGTCTTCGGCGGCATGTCATCTGGCTTTAGATCGCCGACGGCGTCGAGGGCCTGGTGGACTGCTTGGCGGCACCACTGGCAGATCTGTTCTGGCGGGTGTAGCCAGTGGTGGTAGTCATCTTCTTCGTCGGAGATGGCCGGCCAGAGGCTTGGTGATCGGATCTCGAGATCCATCATCTAGTCCTGGCTGCGAGTTGGGGAGACATGGTTGCCGGTGAAAACCGAGCCGACGGCAGGCGATGGTGGCGTTCTACGCTGTTATCTTGATGAAGGCATCGTCGTGTAACTACTATCGACCCACTCGTGCTGCTCCGGGGCAAACCCTAGGATCTTGTGTTCCAGATCGGACGATGGCGGCACTGTGGTGCCGTTTCTCTCTTGGGAGCATCGTTTGTGGAGCGGCGCTGGAAGTCAGAGGCAGGAAGTGGAGCGGCTTCGTCTTGCACGGAGCTTCGGTGGAGATGTCAAGTCATGCCTGACCGACAGGTGCTACGCTTTGTCATGCCTGGTCGGCAGGTGCTACGCGCGACAGATCTTCCAAAGACTTCAAGCTGTGTCGGCTGGTGGTACTTGGCAGCATGGTGCTAAGGTGTATCAGTGGCGACCGCGACGTGCTCAGTTGTTTGCGCGCAGGGAGGAGGTGCCGTTGGGCGCCGTGGTGGCGTCGACGATAGCTGGACCGAACAAAGTTGATGCATCAGTACAGTTCTAAAGATGGAGCAGTGGCATTTGGCGGCGGCGGCCTCTGAGAGCACGCCGGAACGGTGAGACCCATACCCGGCAGGCGTCTTGGATGGGACCTCAGGTCTTAGATGTTAGGTTTGACTGCGAGGTCTGTTTGGTATTAGGCCCAGACTATCAGCATCCCTTCATCAATTGGATAGGAGTAGCGACAGATGTTGCCTAGACGGTGGCTTTAGTCTTACTGTTATATTACTTTGTAAGGTCTTGTATGAATAATTAATAAAGTGGTTGCATGCATCGTCCAAATACAGAGGCCGGGGTCTTCATCCTTTTCTAAAAGAAAAAGGAAAGAAAAAAAAAAGCCAGAAGAAGAAGACGGTCCTCTAACTCTGCTCGTCCGCCTGTTTCCGTGCCCGAAGCGCGATGGCCCTGGTGCGGCAGACCGCACAGACGATCAATATGCGGCATGTCCTTCCGGTCCTCAGGATCTTCCAAAGCTGCAAGAACGAAATGATTTTGTGAACGATGGTAAGTACCAATCTATGTAAGAGTGGAGTCGTGGAGTTTCAAGATTAACGAAGTCATCAAAGAGAACGGTTCGCTGTATAAATAAGACACCAAGTCGTCAAACCTAGAATTCGATCCTAGGGTCACTTCTTCACATAGAAACCACACTTTTAACCATCCAACCAACTGCAACGTTCTACTTGGCACCAGCTCATTTCTCTCCGTGGCCACAGAATCCGGCCAGGAACGTCCATTTTTGCATCTCCCAAAGCTGAAATCACGAGAGGCCGACGTCAAAAAAAAGTCTAGGATTTAGGCACTCCAGATAGCATAATCACAAGCAAGCAGTAGATACAGTAAAACTGTCAGCGACGTGTGAAAGACCAACCAAACGCTGCGCAAGCAGACAAAGCGGCCACTCGAGAGCAGGCAGCTACCCTACTGACTAGTCTCAGCCTCTCCTCGGGCATGCTGGCGGGCGGCCGTAGGCATCAACTGACAGAAAGCTGCAGGCAGCCACTAACTAATCGTCCTTCACCTAATCCCAATCAACAACTCGTTGTTAATGCCCGCTTTCCTGCAGCTTTGCTCTGTCTCTGAACTTTTCGGATGTCTTTGCTCGGTTTGGTTTGGTTTGTTGGCGAGACGTCTGTCGGGCACACATATTTTGCGGTTGGAGGCTGTACGACTAGACGAGACCACTACTGAGTCGCCCTGGTTGTCATGTCGATAGAGTATGCATAGCTTGCACGGGGTGAGTATTAATCAAATTTGTACGTGTGTTCTTTTTCTATGGTTATATATCGGCAAATGAAAGCCACGGCTAACAACCGCGTTCTTGATTTGACTGCGCGCTCGGGCCTTGTTGCGGCTGGTGGATTGGCGACGGGACTCTGGAAGATTTGTCATTTGTGGTGCTTCATGCGAAGTTTCTGCAAGTTATTGTCATGTTCTTGGTTTATTAGGGCACGCCTGATTAAACCATTCGTTTCTGCTAGTTTCTCCGAAGTTTCTGTCTGATTTAAACATGCAGTTGGTGAGTTCAGGGGCTAGTTGTGTGCGGAAGAAAAGGAAAAAAGATATCCAAAAGAACAGAAAACGAAGAACATGCCAAAAAATTATATATGAAAACTATGCACAAATTAGGTTTGGCCTTAAATCGGCCGATGAAGTGTAAGGGCATCTTCAATACGGACGCAAATAGCCCACAAATATTCGGATCAAATCGTTCAAACACACTTTGCCATTGAACTCAGGCCTATACCACTAAAAAAAACAAGGGGCACATATTTATCCATGGTCCGCGCGTCTGTTTTTTCGCAAACAGGAAGCAACCCAGCGGGCTTTGCGGGAGTCTGGACCTCCATCACGTACGCTTTCCATAAGTGATCCTACTCAAAAACCATCTCGTGTGTCGCGTGAACACTTTTCTCACAAGCGCGACCACTCCAGTTGTCATGCGCCGCATTCATGTCGGTCCAGAGCGGACGCGGCGACTCGGCACGATGTTGGGTATTGAAGGGGCACACCGACTGAAAGTGCCGCTCGCACCATACACATCCGCGTTCAATGCCGGTTCAGAGCGATGCGGTCGGATTAGGCGACGCGGCGTGTCTGCATTGAAGCCAACTGCCCATCCGTCCACCTGCCCGGCTTTGAACAGGCACACCGACCAAGAAACCCACCGACCGCGAACGCATTCAAACCGCCGCTTCGCCTGATCGGCATCTGCTATATAAACAGGGCCATGTACAACCCAAAACGCACCACATCCGCTTCTCCTGCCTCCTCGGCCGCCACCTAATGATGACGACCGACAGCGCGCTGTGGAAGCAGCCCTCGTCGGCATAGAAGCATGAGATGACGGCCCTTGCCAACGGCTGGCAGGCCTATCATGCACGGCGCATAGAGGCCGGACTGCCTCCGAGCTCGCCGGGGGAGAGCTCGGACGACGACGACGACCGCATGATGGAGGAGGTGTCCGACGACGAGGCCGAGCCCACGCCGGTTGTTGGCTTCACCATGGCACAGGTGTAGGCGCACTACGAGGTCGTCATGACAAAGGAGGAGTCAACGCAGCCTGCGTCGACGGTCTCCCTGTTCCGCATGCTGCAGGAGCAGCTACGGTACAACCTTCGGCTCCTTGAGCGGCACCAACTCTTGGAAGGACAAGTCGCCAACAAGCAAGTGAACAAGGATGTTGTCGTGACATCCTCCACGAGTGATAGTGGTTGCGCGTCTTGCGGGGAGACTGTCGCCCTGTTTGTGGAGATCGAGGCAGAGGTGGACGTAGAGGCAGTGCAGGCGATCACGGACAAGAACGTTGTTGCCTACATCGACAACTCTATGTCTGTCGCGCCGCTCGTGCAGTTCACCCCTGCCGCCACAATCACGAGGTTGGACGGTCCACATTGATCGTGGACCTCACCTCGACCGGCAACGTCCACATTGCGGAGGACTCCGACTAGGAAGAGTATGAGATGGGACACAGACGTCGAGATGTCTCAGGTCCATGGACGCGCAGGGACTCCGATTTGAGAGCCATTGGACATGCCCATTGTAACCACATCGACCAATTAGTACGTCCACTCATTCCCCGAAACTTCAACCCAATGGGCACTCAAATGTGAGAAGGACTCTGCTTACAAGGAATGCTGGGATAAGTTGAGAAGAAGGCAAAGATACTGGCGACTAGATCCTTGTGGCAGATTGGAAGATACCGATATCTCTATTACAATTTGTTGCTCCAGAACAAACACTCGTTGGTACCAAAGGTTCGTAGAATTATTATTTTGTTGGCCGAGGAAAAGGTTTGTAGAATAGCAAAAACACAAATCAAGCTCGAAAAAAAGACATAAGAATAGGAAAACGTAGGATCGCAACTGCATGCTAATCTTATAAAATGTTGTTTGTACTCAAGTTTGTTTGATTGCATCACCAGGAAACAAAACTTTCTTTGTAGTATGATGAATGGAGAGAAGCTCTAGCACTGACGGCGGATGAAGCAATGGCACTTTCTCTGGCTATGGTAGTGGACTAGTGGCGTTCGCGGAAGCCCTTGCACTGACTACAAAATGCTGTGGCACTATCCTCCGGTCTGGCGGTGCTGAAAGCTCTTGAACCGGAAGCATCTCGCTGTACCACATACTGGCCGAGAGGGCTGGCTGCCCTTACTGTTCAACTATCTATGTGGCTCTTGGGGAGCCTTCCGCACCACCGAGCGGCTAATGGACGTCTATTAAGTTGTGGGGCCTGTGTTGAAGCCGTGCTGGAGTTTCGACAGCCACAATCACTCTGCTAATAGAGAGCCGCAAACACTGCTCGGCACCTGCGGCCACCCCACAGCCAAACAACCAGTAAAACCGTCACCAAGTACGGCGAAACCCAAGGGCAGTTCTCTTCGGCAGCAAAAAGTGCGCAAATAAAGAACCAGCCAAAAGAATCAAAGGGCAGCGCAATGGAGAACACATTTTTGGGTAATGGGAATCACCACAGAGTTTTGATCCAAGGGAACAAACATGCAGTTCACTCCACCGGTCGCTCGGAACACTACCACGAGCCGACTTTGAAACCTCTAGCACAACTACGACGAAGCTAGCATTACAGTACAGTAGATAAACACGCCGTGGTGGCCACAGCATAAGTTAACAGTGCCCACACAAGACGGTGGCCAGATAACAGTTGGAAATTTCAGCGTAGCAGCAGCAGGGCATTGGGCTCACCCGCTCAAGCAAGACCTGAAGCAATTGAAGCTCAAGATAACCTCTGCTTCTTCCTAGCAAGATTCTCGAAAATAGATTTTACATCATCAGATGTAACTGGTTTTGATGGATCAAAGGATTCCTGCTCAAAGTTACAAATAAACACCCATCAGGTAGATGAACAAAAGAAATGAACCATAAATGTGCATAAACTGCACAGCTTAAGAACAAAAGGAAAAGGACATAATTTTGCCATCATGTTGAAATGGAATTGTAGTGAACATAAATCACATGGGCAGATCTGAACAATGAAATGGGATTTTCTAATTAACACCGCTTAGTGTATAATTCACAGCTCACCATGAGAGAAATTGTGAATAATCTATTCTCCTATATTTAGAACAAGGAGCAGAACTTCTAAGTTTTAAACATGTAATTAGGTATTGATAATAAAGCCATGCCACCATGGTTGCTGCCAGGTTATTTGATTAGGTATTTATTGCAGCACTTACTTTTAATTAACCAGTAACTAGATCATGTTGCTAAATGCTAACAATAACTGACTCTATTATATAGCCAATTGACAATGGTGATTTAAAATCAGAATTTACTGTGACTGATATAAGCTATTGTTATTGTTGTATTGCTAAGAAGCTAGGAGTACTGATGGACTTTGAACTAAGCTGACCTTGAACCCTTTCTCTGTATTAGTATAGTTGTTGGTCTAATTTTGGTGAATAGATAGCACAAGCATGGAGGCACACAAGCTACAGGTATCAGTGCATGTAGAAATAACAAACAACTTACGGACAAGTGACCAACAGACAAATAAGCAGAGAATTTTACCATAAAGGATTGAAACTCATTTTTCATGTCATTGATGCCACTCAGAATCTCTATCTTCTGAACATGGTTAAGTGAATTGATGAAGTTAGCTTCAGCTCCTTCCTGCTGCTCCAACTTCTTCTCCCTTTTCTGCTTCGCTATCTTCTCATATTCCTCAATAGAGTCCTCCTTATCAGTAAGATGTGCAATGCCTCGTTGCGCATAGAAGTTGGTGCATGTCCCACATTTACACAGGGTCTCTCTCCAGCCTTTTGACATGAAAAAGGGCATAGTTTTCTCTGAATCAGCTGATGTTGTATTTATATCCACTCCTATCTTACAGTTGCCACCTGAATTGTCACCCAAAATGGACTTATCTGAAGCTGCAATGTCTTTTGTACAGTTCTCCTCGACAGAGGTATTTTCAATGCTTTGACGGTCTACAGGAGCACCGTTTTCATTTTTCTCAGTGTCAGCATGACCTGAAGAACCTCCTTCCATACCATTTGAATCAGCAGTAACAGCTTCTGATGCAGAACTCTGCTTACTAGAAGCCCAGATCGTATCAGGATAGAGTTTCAAGAAATAACAAACAGGCGAGCATTGATGGCATATGAATTCTTCATACAGTGGCTCCCCTTCCTCATCTCTTGGTATCTGCCATGCAAGGAAGTCATTAAGCACAAACCACCTATGAATAACTGAAATTCCGTAGTACTAATAAACAAAGCAAAAACATGTATTAATTAATAAAGCAGTTTGCAGCACCTGCTAAAGCTAAGTATTAATATGGGCTATATCAATATGTAGACTTAGTTATAGGACTGATAAAGATGAGATGCTCAGTTGCAAGTAACATAACCATTTTATGGGCAATCATACTTCTAGGGAGGAAAGGCAGGTCAACAAGCAAGGCGACACTGAACACGCAAATTCATTTGTTTTCTACTTTGCCTATAAATATTAACATGGGCTATATCAATATGTAGGCTTAGTTACAGGACTGATCCAGAAGAGATGCTCAGTTGCAAGTAACATAACCATTTTAGGGCCAGTTCTTTTGCTGGCTCCTAGAATAAGCTGGAATAAGCTGCCCCCTACCCAGCTTATTCTAGAAGCCCAACCAAATTTATTTTTTTAGAAGCCTACTAATTAAGACTTGACAGGTAGGCTTCTACAAAAATATTTTTGGTTGGGCTTCTAGAATAAGCTGAGTAGGGGGCAGCTTATTCTAGGCCCAAAAAAGCCACCAAAAGAACCGGCCCGGGCAATCATACTTCTAGGGGTGGAAAGGCAAGTGGAGAAGCAGGATAACACTGAAGACACAAATTCATTTGTTTTCTACTTTCACCCAGTAAGGAAGGTAATGAGTAACGACAGACCAAGAAAATACTCCCTCCGTCCCACTATATAAGATTGTTTTTTAAGCTATGTTAGCTTGAAAACAATCTTATATATTGTGGGACAGAGGGAGTAGCACATTGGATGCTGATGCTATGTTTCTGAAAATCAAAACCTAGCAGCAGCACTAGAAAACAGTTCTAGGTATATGTCATACAAAATCAGACAAACTTTCATAAGAATCAACACCAGAAGCAGTTAGCACATATGATGCCCTTAAAAAAAGTGTCGAAAGTAGAAAACCTTCTCCAAAGAGTCAAGCCCAATATGATCTTCATGAAACCAGTCCTCACAAATACAGCACTGTATCATTTCAACTTGCTCCTTGGCTTCTGGATCAGGATAGGGCCTACTGCATGTGCAGTAGGAACCCTTGAAGTTCTGATTATAAGAATTTGCTGGATTTTCAGGATCTTTCTCAGGGCTAAGTTTGCAGAGGTGTCCTCCAAACTTTGAGTTGCCACAGTCGCAACGAAAATTTCGCTTCGTCCAAAGTTCAACAACCTATAGAAAAAAAACAAGACGAAATTTCCAGGTATTAGTTGTATGCACAATTACAGATGAGGTTGCAGAAGGTAGTACATAATGCTACATTTCCTAAATTCTATGTATGCAAATGAGAAACGAACTGATTGGGAGAAAAATTCAAAACAAAATTATTACAAGTGATCTCATGAACCATAGCACAACACCATATTTTCTGCTAAAAAATATCATAGCATACTGAAAAGCATGGCATTGCCTGGTCCGATCTACCAGATATTACCATGAACAAGATCCACCCCAAATTTTATATGTATCAACCTCCTGAATAAATTATCTACACCGGCAATAAATATGTGCACAGTTCCAGCCTGGAGAATCTTAAAATTGTGTTGGGCAGAGCTGAGAAGTGGATAAACCCATACAAGTCACTATCTACCGTGGCAATGGTCATTGTAAGATACCAGGAAGGTGCTTAGAAAACTGGGATCCTAGGTTGTCTGACTAGGATACTTTTATTCTAACTATTGTAGGCTCCGTCGGTCAAACTAAACAAAATAAATCTCAAATGCACTGGCAGCCTTGCATGCACTTCATACGCAGCATAAAAACTTCGGTTCTGGCAAAAACTTCACTGCAAGCACACATGACTGCTAGTAAAGCACCGAAAACCATGAACAATCTAGAGAACAGCATTTCACGGCTCAGTGCACTACTTAAAAACGTTTATGTGTTGCTGACGATTCAGGGTACACCGTAAAAAAAAATCTTCCGCCCGAACACAGCGCATCATCAATCGGGAATAACAACACAAAGTTACTCGCAGGAAATCCAGATCCACGTTTCCCCCAAATATCAGTCCTCCCCATTTCGTTCGCTGCTCACTTCGCAGACCGCTATGAACACTAATCCAGCTTCATAGTAGTAGGACTACAGTTCAAGCGAAAAATAAATCTCCATTCAAAGCAAGTGGCATTCGTGAAGATGGAGGGGATCACCTCGTGGCCGTCGTGGCAGGCGAGGCAACAGGCGGTGCAGACCCCGGCGACGCCGTCGGGCACGCAGGTGAGGCAGGAGAAGACGGCCTGGCGCTTGAGGTAGCCGGCGCCGTAGGTGCACTCGTTGCCGTCGTCCCCGCCCAGCACCAAATCCGCCTCCTAGGGTTTGGCAGAGAAAAGGTGAGCACCGCCAGATCGAGCTAAAAAACGGCAGCGGAGGGAGGCGAGAGCGCGTGCGGGGTTACCAGCTCCTCGGCCTCGATACCGTCCATGTACTCGCTGATGGTGACCGTCGGCTCCACCTCGTCCACGAAGGCGGCGTCGGTCCCGTCGCCGGCCATGGCCAACCTAGGGTTAGGGTTTCGTGCGAGTCGGAGTAGGGTTGGATTCGCGTGCGTGCGTGCTCGCGCGATTGGGGGTTTGGGGGGGGAGTTTTGGGGAGAGCGGATATGGGAGGGAGGAATGGCGGAGGCGAGATTTTAATGCGTTTCTTTGCCTCAGCGAATCTCCGGGAGAGGTGAGAGGTGACGCGGATGGGGGGAGGGTTTCTGGGTGGGGACGCCGGACGCGGCCTGTTGGGCGCTCCAGTGGCTGAGATGTGGGGTCGGGTTTGGGGTTGGGAGGGTGGGTGCGACATGTCAGTGGGAAGATCGCGCGCGATGGATATTTTTGTTTTGTTTTTTAGACGGCGGGAGGCCTGGCTTTTCGTTTCCCGCCACCGCGGTTGGACGGCCGTGGAGCTGGCCGTCGCAGGAAGGAACGCGAAGAGAATCTGTAGTGACGAAGAAAAACCATGGGCAATGCTGCACTGACCTGCCTTTCCGAGCAATCTTTTTTTTTTTAACGAAGACACCAACGACGTCCGGCTTTATAATAAAGCCAACAAAGCAGCAACACAAGGTCTCAAGTAGCAACAGCCATCCAGCTAACAACATTACCTAACCGGCCAAAATACAACTTTGTCCACCCACATAATCAACAGCTCGCAGGCTGGAATATCACTAGTTCTGGGCAAGCAAAAGAAGAGAAAACGAGGAGCAAAGGTTCTCATTCAGGATCATTGACATGACGAGCTTCCACCTGGATGTTACGGATCGTCTCCTTCATGCGTTCTTCATCACGCGGTTTCCCCAACGGTGTCCAATTCTGAGACCTCCAGGTTCTTGTCAGCAGTGCGAAGCTTGGCGCTCTCGGGTGAGGAAAGGTCTCCAAGCGTGGCCTTGGCCCGCACACTTGGAGCGCGCAGCGCCACAGGCGTCGTCTTGGAGCGCTTTGCTTTTGCACCTGCGCCCACGAACGGCAGCGCCGCGCCCAGATCGCCGTGGTTTGGCTCCACCAACCCAGACACGCTCGCTTTGGTAGCCGGTTTCCTTCCTGCTGTCTTCTTGGGAGGCCTACCCGAGCCACCAGAGTCCCGGCGACCCGAAGAAGGCGTAGGAGCAGAGTCTTCATTTAGCACACAGTCGGCATCCACGCCACCATTGGCCACCGGGGATCGGGTAGCCACAGTTTCCGCGTCTCCGGAGACCACTTCAATCTCCATATGGGCCAGGGATGACGCCCCGAGTTGAGACCCAAGCTCATCAAAAGACCCAGCAAGAGCCCGTGCAAGCGGTGGCAGGCTAACCGCAGTATCCTGAGTCGCCAGAGTCAACGTGCCCCCAGTCAGTGCCCCGAGCTTGTCCCAAGTCTCCGTATCAATAGAAGTGTCATGAAGGTTGTCTTCAAGCTCATCCTCTTGGCCCCCCATGACCACATCATTAGGCCCAGCAGACCCAAGCGGGCCCTCCGCCTGCTGCTTAGCCAGGCCCTTGCCACCCCCAAGTGTCTTTGAGCCCGCTCCCGCATCCCGCGGTCTACCATCTTTGTCAGATGAAGGGGGAGGTTGTTTGTCAGAGGGGCCAGCACCATTAGTGCCACCCTCACCAGTTCGCTTTGGGAGTCGCTCCACCTCACCTTAATCTGGTAACCTTCGCCATTAAACCACACCTCCACATATCCATTGAGCTTATCCGGCGATTTACACGCCAGCGTCATCCTCACCGGCCCCAACCGGATGAGAGAAAGCTCGTCCACCACGATCGGCCGTCACAGCATCTTCGGTCCTTCCAGGAGTCGCTCTGCACAGCGATGCTTCTTGGGAACGCCGTGTAGCCGGACCCACGTCTCCGGCATGACCAGTGGCACAATCACCTCATGCAGGGATCACGCACCCGCGCAGTGATGTGTTGATGGATAGGAAGAGTTTGCCACTAGTTTTGGCCATGTGCAGCAGGTCGGCCGAGGGAAAAATGACGGAGAAATTGTTGTCCCCCACCTGCGTGATTTGCTAGTCCCAATTGCCGGCCACCATATGCTTGAGAATGCGGAACGAGAGCCGGCCCAGATCAGCAGAGATAATAGCAGAGTTGTCAGTTTTGAGATCTGATCCACCGTCTGCCTCCTCGTCTTCGCCAAATTGGAGGCAGAAGAAGCCCTCCCCTGAGATGGCGCTGCCCATGATCTGAAGATTCAGGGGCTTGCCACGCGACGGGCAGTTGGCGGACGCGTGCCCCTCCTCCTTGCACAGAACACACAGAGGCTTGTACTTGCACTTGGATTGATAGTGCCCCCAGCGGCCACACTTGAAGCACTCCACATCCGAAGATTCCTCCACCGGGATGGGCGCGTCCACCGTGCCCTTGGAGGACGCCGGGAGCGCCACCGCCAACGGCTCCTGTAAGTGCATCTAGTGCCACCCCTAGTTGGTTTTGGAGTATTGACGACAAACCTGGTTGAGGGACTAATGTGTTTGTGAGAATTGCAGGATAACACAGGTAGTAGTCCCTCATTGATTCGGTTTACCTACCGGAGATGACCCCTAAAAATGTGTGAAGACAATGGTGGTATGTGAAGATATTCACAACGAAGATTATGACTCGAGAAGACATTCACGTGAAGACTACGGAGTGCGAAGACATAGTTGTTTCGTAGTTTCATTTTCTTCTTTGTTGAGTCATAGGAACCACCGTACTATTAAGTGGGGTCCAAGTAAACAAAGTCAGAGTGACTGAAGTGATGCTCAACCAAATCCTAAGTCTTCGAGCGAAGACTATGAGAGCAAATCTTATCTAGAGCTGGATGAGTCAGCTTTACTTGTAGCCCAAGTTAAGCTGCCGCGTGTGTTTGAAATCTGACCGTTGGAACACGTGTCAGTCCCTTAGTGACCCAGGGTCATTTCGGACAAATTAGGTCGGGTTGCCTAGTGGCTATAAATAGCCCACCCCCTACACCATAAATTGGTGGTTGCTCAGAGTTGGTGCACGGCTTTTGTCGTTTGAGAGCAACCCACCTCCGAAGCTTTGAGAGAAAATCCTTGCGAGGACAAAGCCCAAAACACCCAGAGCCAATGAGTGTTAGGCATCACTGAAGTCTTTCTGTCTGCGTGACCTAAAGACTTGTTACACTTGAGTACTGTGAATCCTCCAGCCGGTTAGGCGTCACATTCTGAGCATCCAAGAGTCATTGTGGATTGCCAGTGAACGAAGTCTGTGAAGGTTTGGAAGTCTACCTTGAAGACTTACCAGAGTGATTGGGCGAGAACTAAGTGTCCTTAGCTCAAGGGGAATAAGGTGAAGACACGGTCTTCTGAGTTGAATCTCAGCCTCCCCAACTAGACGTACAGTTGTCACAGCAACTGGAACTGGTCCAACAAATCCATTGTCTTCAGCAAGCAACTGGTTTCTATCTCTTCCTTCACTTATTTACAGTTTGTCTTCGTGAAGTCTTTTGCTTGCTTGTCTTATCTGTTTGACTTCACTGTGTGACGACTATTGTTGTTTGGCTTCATACTATCTTCCATCTTGATCCATACTACCTAGCTGCTAATAGTCTTCGTGCTTTAGCTTCATTACTTGCTTGACTATGGCTTGTCTAGTGTAGTCTACCTTCCGCTGCATGTCAATAGGTTCATTTCTATCATTTTTCTTCGAAACTCCCATGTTTAGAAGACTTTCATACAAATCGCCTATTCACCCCCCTCTAGTCGATAACTAGCACTTTCAATTGGTATCAGAGCAAGGTACTCCCTTGTTCCGTGTGATTCGGTTTAATCACTTGGAGTTTTAGCTATGTCGACTGCAGGGATAATCAAAGTCTCCGGTGCGTGCCCTGTCTTCGATGGCACTGATTATCCCTACTGGAAGAATAAGATGCGCATGCATCTTGAAGCCATTGATGTCGATCTATGGTATGTCGTCAAGAACGGCGTTCCCAAGACTGGTGAAGGTGTCACCCCTGCTGATGTCAAGAAGTTCGTTCAACTGGATTCTACTGCCAAGAACATCATCTGTGGTCATCTGACCAAAGGACAGTATGGCCGTGTGAGTGCTCTGGAAACGTCGAAGCTAGTCTGGGACTGGCTCTCCAAGGTCAACGAAGGCGTCTCAACCCAGAGAGATTAAAGGATCAGTGTACTTCGCAACCTCTTCAACCGCTTCAAGAGAAATGACAATGAGAATGTCCAGCTCACATTTGATCGCCTCACTGATATCACAAATGAGCTTCATGCTCTCGGCGCCACTGAGATCACCAAGCATGAAATCGTCAAGACACTCCTGAGATCACTTGACAGCTCATTTGACACCCTAGCCCTCATGATTCAAGAACGCCCTGACTTCAAGATACTCGATCCGTCTGACATACTTGAGAGGCTCAACACACATGAGTTTCAGCTATCTGAGAAAAGAGACATCTATTGTGACGCCCCTGATTCAATCGTACACTAATCATACACGCAAGCGTGTACGATCAAGATCATGGACTCACGGGAAGATATCACAACACAACTCTAAAAATAAAATAAGTCATACAAGCATCATAATACAAGCCAGGGGCCTCGAGGGCTCGAATACAAGTGCTCGATCATAGAAGAGTCAGCGGAAGCAACAATATCTGAGTACAGACATAAGTTAAACAAGTTGCCATGAGATGGCTAGCACAAACTGGGATACAGATCGAAAGAGGCGCAGGCCTCCTGCCTGGGATCCTCCTAAACTACTTCTGGCCGTCGTCAGCGGCCTGCACGTAGTAGTAGGCACCTCCGGTGTAGTAGGAGCCGTCGTCGACGGTGGCATCTGGCTCCTGGAGTCCAGCATCTGGTTGCGACAACCAGGAAGAAAGGAAAAGGGGAAAAGGGGGAGCAAGGCAACCGTGAGTACTCATCCAAAGTATTCGCAAGCAAGGATCTACACTACATATGCATGGGTATATGTGTAAAGGGGCCATATCGGTGGACTGAACTGCAGAATGCCAGAATAAGAGAGGGATAGCTAATCCTATCGAAGACTACGCTTCTGGCAGCCTCCATCTTGCAGCATGTAGAAGAGAGTAGATGGTAAGTTCACCAAGTATCATCGCATAGCATAATCCTACCCGACGATCCTCTCCTCGTCGACCTGTGAGAGAGCGATCACCGGGTTGTATTTGGCACTTGAAAGGGTGTGTTTTATTAAGTATCTGATTCTAGTTGTCATAAGGTCAAGGTACAACTTCGGGTCATCCTTTTACCGAGGGACACGGCTATTCGAATAGATAAACTTCCCTGCAGGGGTGCACCACATTACCCAACACGCTCGATCCCATTTGGCCAGACACACTTTCCTGGGTCATGCCCGGCCTCGGAAGATCAACACGTCGCAGCCCCACCCAGGCACAACAGAGAGGTCAGCACGTCGGTCTAAATCCTATGCGTGCAGGGGTCTGGGCCCATCGCCAATTGCACACCTGCACGTTGCGAACGCGGCCGGTGAGCAAACCTAGCAACCTCCATTTCAAAGGAAGTTGCGTTACGCGGTTCAACCCGGCGCGCGCCGCTCAGTCGCTGATGTCACGAAGGCTTCGGCTGATACCACGACGTCGAGTGCCCATAACTGTTCCCGCGTAGTTGGTTAGTGTGTATAGGCCAGTGGCCAGACTCAGATCAAATACCAAGATCTCGTTAAGCGTGTTATTATGAAGTAACCACGAACGCCGACCAGGGCCAGGCCCACCTCTCGCCTAGGTGGTCTCAACCTGCCCTGTCGCTCCGCCACAAAGTAACAGTCGGGGGCCGTCGGGAACCCAGGCCCACCTCTACCGGGATGGAGCCACCTGTCCTTTCAGCCCCCTCATCGGAACCAATTGCGAGTACTCTACGAGCCGACCCGACTTTAGTCACCACATGTATCATATAGTATGTATGTAAGTATATACCCGTGATCACCTCCCGAGTGATCACGGCCCGGTAGTATAGCATGGCAGACGGATAAGAATGTAGGGCCACTGATGGAAAACTAGCATCCTATACTAAGCAATTAGGATTGCAGATAAGGGTAACAACTGTAGCAACAATGACAGGCTATGCAGCAGAATAGGATTAACCGAAAGCAGTAACATGCTACACTACTCTAATGCAAGCAGTAAAGAGAAGGAATAGGCGATATCTGGTGATCAAGGGGGGGGGGCTTGCCTGGAAGCTCAGCCGAGAAGGAGGGGTCGTCAGCACCGTAGTCGTACTGGGTAGCAGCGGCGTCGGTCTCGGTGTCTAACGAGAGAAGAGGGGAAAGAAACAATAAATATAATGCAAACATAAGCATGACAGTGCATGACAAGACAATGCGCAGTGCTAGGTGTGCCCTAACGCCGTAGGAGGTGATACCGACGAAGGGGGGAAATATCCGGGAAAGTATCCCCGGTGTTTCGCGTTTTCGGACAGACGAACCGAAGGGGGAAAGTTGCATGTTCGCTATGCTAGGGATGTGTGGCGGACAAACGGGCTGCGCATCCAGATTCGTCTCGTCGTTTTGAGCAACTTTCATGTACAAAGTATTTTCATCCGAGCTACGGATTATTTTATATTAATTTTTAAAGATTTAAAACATTTTTAGGATTTATTTAATTATTTTAAACCAACATTATCCAGAATAGCGTATGATGGCGTCATCATGATGTCAGCATGACGTCAGCAGTCAACAGAACATTGACTGGGTCAAACTAACGTGTGGGTCCCAACTGTCATTGACTGATTAATTTAACTAACAGTTAATTAGGTTAATTAGTGATTAGATTAATCTAATTATGATTAACTAAATTAATTAATTTAGTTAATTAATTAATTAAATTTATTATTATTATCTTAAATCTTTTTTTGTACGTTCTGGGGGCTGGGCCCCACGTGTCTGTGGCCAGGGAAGGCCTATCGGGCGCGAGCGCTGGGCTAACCGGGGCGAAGCCCCAGTGGTGCACGCGCATGCGCCGGGCACCGGAGCGCGCGGCCAGGGGGAAGCAGCGGGCGGCGCCGGAGGGCTGCGGGCGC